>NC_085845.1:205878594-206182766 GCF_035594765.1 Anolis carolinensis | reverse complement strand
GACTGAACCCTCTTCATGGCACCAGTTAGGGGTTGGTCGCTCAACCAATGACAGATCCACCTAAGAGTAACCTTGCCTAGCCCACATTGGACTAGTTTCCTTGCAAGAAGGTCATGGTGGACTCTGTCAAAGGCCTTCCTGGAATTAAAATCTGCTCAATTCACAGCATTCCCTGCATCTACCAAGCTTGTAACCCGGTGAGGAACATCAACAAAAGCCATCTCCATCAGGACAGGTGCCTATGGTATCATCGGCCAAACAGTAGCCTTGCCTAGCCCACATTGGACTGGTTTGCTTGCAAGTAGATCAAGGGGAACCTTGTCAAAGGCCTTCCTGAAATCAAGACCTGCTCCATGTACATCATTCCCTGCATCTACCAAACTTGTAACTCTATCAAAGTAAGAGAGAAGATGAGTCTGATAGGACTTATTTTTGAGAAATCCATGCTGACTTTCAGTGATCACAGCATTCTTTTCCAATGAATGATCTGCTCCAGAATCCTGGTCCTGATGCCAAGCATATTGGACACTGGACATTGTTTGGCTCCTATTTTTTACCTTCTTGGAGATCGGGATAACCTTTGTCGTCCTCCCGTCTTCTGCTGGGGCTTCTTCTCTTCTCCAAGAATCCTCAAAGATGATGGCCAGTGGTTCTGAAATGTCTTCTGCTGGTTCCTTCAATACTCTTGGGTGTAGTTCTTCTGGCCTGCAGAATGCAACCAGAGCTAGTCTTGCAGCGTCCCTCTTGACCTCCAGCATCAGGTGCCCTTTCACCCAGATTTGTAGTTTGAGCTGGCCGCCTTGCATCACCTTCTTGCCCAACAGAGAAGGCCCTGAGTCACAGGATTCCATGAAACAATGCTCAACTTAGGGGACATCAGCACTGGGGAAGGAGTGCGTCCTGACCCTGCTTGAACTGCCTTGGCTCAAGGCCATCGGAAGGCTGGAATCATCGTTCTGGAAGTTCATAGAATCATGGCATCAGAAGGGACCCACAAAGGCCATCCAGTCCAATCAAGGAAGACACCCAAGCCTTCCCGACAGATGACCATCCAGCCTCTGCTTAATAATAATAATAATAATAATAATAATAATAATACAGACTGTGCAAGGAAACCGACGAAACCATTGATCATATCCTCACCTGCTGTAAGAAAATCGCACAGACAGACTACAAACAGAGGCACAATTATGTGGCCCAAATGATTCATTGGAACTTATGCCTCAAGTACCACCTCCCAACAGCAAAGAACTGGTGGGATCACAAACCTGCAAAAGTATTGGAAAATGAGCACACAAAGATACTGTGGGACTTCCGAATCCAGACTGACAAAGTTCTGGAACACAACACACCAGACATCACAGTTGTGGAAAGGAAAAAGGTTTGGATCATGGATGTTGCCATCCCAGGTGACAGTCGCATTGACGAAAAACAACAGGAAAAACTCAGCCGCTCTCAGGACCTCAAGACTGAACTGCAAAGGCTCTGGCAGAAACCAGTGCAGGTGGTCCCAGTGGTGATTGGCACACTGGGTGCCGTGCCAAAAGATCTCAGCCAGCATTTGGAAACAATAGACATTGACAAAATTACGATCTGCCAACTGCAAAAGGCCACCTTACTGGGATCTGCACGCATCATCCGAAAATACATCACACAGTCCTAGACACTTGGGAAGTGTTCGACTTGTGGTTTTGTGATACGAAATCCAGCATATCTATCTTGTTTCTGTGTCATAATAAAATAATAATAATAATAATAATAATAATAATAATAATAATAATAATAATAATAATAATAATAGAATCCTAGAGTTGGAAGGGACCCTAAAGGCCATCCGGTCCAACCCCACTCTACCATAAGAGAAGACATCACCAAAACCCTCCCGACAGATGGCCATCCATTCTCTGTTAAAAATCACCAAAGAAGGAGGTTTTTAGCCACCTTGGTCTCTGTGGCTCACCAAAATGCAAGTTACACAGGATTCAAATGTGGCAATTAAAAGTGGGATGAAACTGCATTAATTCTGGACATTGTAGACAGACCCAAAGTCACTGCCGACAATATTTATTATAGACTTCTATTGGTCTAATTCAGGAATTCTTTTCTGGCGGAATGGGGCTGGACTAGATGACCCTTGGCAATGGCTGGTTGCTATGGAATCGTGCAAGTTGTAGTTTTGCAAGGCCTTGAGCCCTCTCTGGCTACATCTACACTGTGGGATTAATGCAGTTTGATCCCACTTGAACTCAATGATGTGGAGTTTTGGAGTGTATATTTAATGCCATATGATGCCACTAAAATTGCCATGGCTCAATGCATGGAAATACAGGAGGTGGACTTTTGGAGGATTTTCATCCTTCTGTGGGAAATAGCCACACATAATAATAATAATAATAATAATAATAATAATAATAATAATAATAATAATAGCAATTATTATTATTATTATTATTATTATTATTCCCACATTTTCTCTTTTAGGCTCCTTCTACATTGCCACGTAAAATCCAGATTATCTGCTTTGAACTGGATTATCTGGCAGTGCAGACTTATATCATCCAGTTCAAGGCAGATCAAATGGGTTGTTGTGTGTTTTCCGGGCTGTATGGCCATGTTCCAGAAGCAGCATTCTCTTCTGACGTTTCGCCCACATCTATGGCAGGCATACCTCACAACCTCTGAGGATGCCTGCCATTAGCATTGAGCCATGCCAGTTCAAGTGGGGTCAACCTGCACTCACTCATTCCTGAGTGCAGACTCAGCCTTGGCTTCACTGAACGTTCTTTCCTTCCCTTTTCTAGGAAACTTTCTTTTGCAAAGAACTGGAGGCAAAGCCGCCTTGCAAAATGCATCTGGTCATTCTCTGCAGTCCGTTTGGAGCAGGACGGAATGTGCAAGTGACAGACTGTGGCAAGAATGGGCTTGCAATCCCCATTGGTTGATTGATTGATTGATTGATTGATTGGCTGGCGTATTTCCATGGCTACCTAGTGAACAGATATCTGTAAATCTAGTATAAACACAAGGTGGTCCTGTTTCTATAGTTTCACTTGTAACCCAAAGAGGAAGTAAGTGTTTTCTCTTTTGTTAATTGTTGTAAAAAGATTAAGATCAATTATATTCCTACTGGGTGCTAGAAAGGTAAAGGTAAGGGTTTCCCCTGACTTAATGTCCAGTTGTGTCCAACTCTGGGGGCTTGCTGCCCATCTACATTTCTAAGCCGAAGAGCCAGCGTTGTCCATAGACACCTCCAAGGCCATGTGGCCACTGGCATGACTGCATGGAGTGCTGTTACCGTCCCGCTGGAGCAGTACCTATTGATCTACTCACACTCTGGGCCTGGTGCTCATCTCCATTTCTAAGCTGAAGAGCTGGCGTTGTCCATAGACACCTCCAAAGGCATGTGGCCACTGGCATGACAGCATGGAGCGTCAATATTACCTTCCCGCCAATAGGAGCAGTACCTATTGATCTACTCACACTCTGGGCCTGGTGCTCATCTCCATTTCTAAGCTGAAGAGCTGGCATTGTCCATAGACACCTCCAAAGGCATGTGGCCACTGGCATGACAGCATGGAGCGTCAATATTACCTTCCCGCCAATAGGAGCAGTACCTATTGATCTACTCACACTCTGGGCCTGGTGCTCATCTCCATTTCTAAGCTGAAGAGCTGGCATTGTCCATAGACACCTCCAAAGGCATGTGGCCACTGGCATGACAGCATGGAGCGTCAATATTACCTTCCCGCCAATAGGAGCAGTACCTATTGATCTACTCACACTCTGGGCCTGGTGCTCATCTCCATTTCTAAGCTGAAGAGCTGGCATTGTCCATAGACACCTCCAAAGGCATGTGGCCACTGGCATGACAGCATGGAGCGTCAATATTACCTTCCCGCCAATAGGAGCAGTACCTATTGATCTACTCACACTCTGGGCGCTGGTGCTCATCTCCATTTCTAAGCTGAAGAGCTGGCGTTGTCCATAGACACCTCCAAAGGCATGTGGCCACTGGCATGACAGCATGGAGCGTCAATGTTACCTTCCCGCCAATAGGAGCAGTACCTATTGATCTACTCACACTCTGGGCCTGGTGCTCATCTCCATTTCTAAGCTGAAGAGCTGGCGTTGTCCATAGACACCTCCAAAGGCATGTGGCCACTGGCATGACAGCATGGAGCGTCAATATTACCTTCCCGCCAATAGGAGCAGTACCTATTGATCTACTCACACTCTGGGCCTGGTGCTCATCTCCATTTCTAAGCTGAAGAGCTGGCATTGTCCATAGACACCTCCAAAGGCATGTGGCCACTGGCATGACAGCATGGAGCGTCAATATTACCTTCCCGCCAATAGGAGCAGTACCTATTGATCTACTCACACTCTGGGCGCTGGTGCTCATCTCCATTTCTAAGCTGAAGAGCTGGCGTTGTCCATAGACACCTCCAAAGGCATGTGGCCACTGGCATGACAGCATGGAGCGTCAATGTTACCTTCCCGCCAATAGGAGCAGTACCTATTGATCTACTCACACTCTGGGCCTGGTGCTCATCTCCATTTCTAAGCTGAAGAGCTGGCGTTGTCCATAGACACCTCCAAAGGCATGTGGCCACTGGCATGACAGCATGGAGCGTCAATATTACCTTCCCGCCAATAGGAGCAGTACCTATTGATCTACTCACACTCTGGGCCTGGTGCTCATCTCCATTTCTAAGCTGAAGAGCTGGCATTGTCCATAGACACCTCCAAAGGCATGTGGCCACTGGCATGACAGCATGGAGCGTCAATATTACCTTCCCGCCAATAGGAGCAGTACCTATTGATCTACTCACACTCTGGGCCTGGTGCTCATCTCCATTTCTAAGCTGAAGAGCTGGCATTGTCCATAGACACCTCCAAAGGCATGTGGCCACTGGCATGACAGCATGGAGCGTCAATATTACCTTCCCGCCAATAGGAGCAGTACCTATTGATCTACTCACACTCTGGGCCTGGTGCTCATCTCCATTTCTAAGCTGAAGAGCTGGCATTGTCCATAGACACCTCCAAAGGCATGTGGCCACTGGCATGACAGCATGGAGCGTCAATATTACCTTCCCGCCAATAGGAGCAGTACCTATTGATCTACTCACACTCTGGGCGCTGGTGCTCATCTCCATTTCTAAGCTGAAGAGCTGGCGTTGTCCATAGACACCTCCAAAGGCATGTGGCCACTGGCATGACAGCATGGAGCGTCAATGTTACCTTCCCGCCAATAGGAGCAGTACCTATTGATCTACTCACACTCTGGGCCTGGTGCTCATCTCCATTTCTAAGCTGAAGAGCTGGCATTATCCATAGACACCTCCAAAGGCATGTGGCCACTGGCATGACAGCATGGAGCGTCAATGTTACCTTCCCGCCAATAGGAGCAGTATCTATTGATCTACTCACACTCTGGGGATTGGTGCTTATCTACATTTCTAAGCCGAAGAGCCGGTGTTGTCCATAGACACCTCCAAAGGCATGTGGCCACTGGCATGACAGCATGGAGCGTCAATGTTACCTTCCCGCCAATAGGAGCAGTACCTATTGATCTACTCACACTCTGGGCGCTGGTGCTCATCTCCATTTCTAAGCTGAAGAGCTGGCGTTGTCCATAGACACCTCCAAAGGCATGTGGCCACTGGCATGACAGCATGGAGCGTCAATGTTACCTTCCCGCCAATAGGAGCAGTATCTATTGATCTACTCACACTCTGGGGATTGGTGCTTATCTACATTTCTAAGCCGAAGAGCCGGTGTTGTCCATAGACACCTCCAAGGTCATGTGGCCACTGGCATGACTGCATGAAGCACCGTTACTTTCCTGCTGGAGCAGTACCTATTGATCTACTCACACTCTGGGGGTTGGTGCTCATCTACATTTCTAAGCCCAAGAGCCGGCGTTGTCCACAGACACCTCCAAGGTCATGTGGCCGACATGACTGCATGGAGCGCCGCTACCTTCCCGCCGGAGCGGTACCTATTGATCTACTCACATTTGAATGTTTTTGAGCTGATAGATTGGCAGAAGCTAGGGCTAACAGCGGGAGCTCACTCTGCTCCCCGGATTCAAACCTGCGACCTATCTATTATGTTGACTCTTTAAATATAGCCTATAAATCTATTCCTTACTATATGCACTCTCTTCTGGCCCAGTTAATTTTTATGAGCTTTCTCGGGTTTTTATCTAACTATGTTTTATTGTAAATGCAATTTTAATATGGTTTATAGATCTGGTTTTTTACATTGTTGTGTCTTTTACACTGTTTGTAACTATCTGGGCTTGGACCCATTTAAACCGCCCTGAGTTCCTTTGGAGAGACGGAGGCGGGGGTTATAGATAAAGTTGTTGTTGTTGTTGTTGTTGTTGTTGTTGTTGTTCAGATACATGAAGCAAGCAACCTGAAGAAAGGATGCTTTTCCTGAAACAAGGATAAAAGCACCTGGGAACCCTTGTTGTTTTCTTGACCACATTCCTGATCAGCACGGACTTCTAAAGACTTTTTATCACAGTTTGAACTTACCTGGGACTCTAATGGATTAATTTAAAGTTCTGACTACGAAGCCTTGGAAGAGCCTAGGAGTTATTTTGAAAAACAAACATGGAACATATTGTTTGGCATATCTTTGTAAAACATTCCTATACGTGATTGTTTATTTTCCCATGTTCTTTATTGATCAATAATAGTCAGATTATTAATATTATTATTAATATTACTAATAATATTGCAATAGTCGTATAGTACAATATCTATATATATAAAAGAATGATGGCATCACGGCGACCCACAAAACAACAAAACTACAGGCCCCCCAACCTCAAAATTTGACAACACAACCCATCATCCACGCCTCTAGGTTGATACAACAAAAAGAAAAGAAAAATAAAGTCCTAATTAGAGAGAGAGGAATAATTGCTTTTATCCAATTGCTGCCAGTTAGAAGGCTAAGCTCCTCCAACTTGGTCTCCTAGCAACCCAATAAAAAAAAAATAAACACTAAAAATTAATACAATAAAATACTCTAATAACAGAAAATAACTAAAAATAATACAAGAAAATAATAAAATATAATAAATAAAAATATAACTTGCAATAAAATTAATAAAAATTGCAAATAACGTCAAATAAAAATTACACAACAATTTTTAACCAATACCACCACCACTTTGCCACAGCAACGCGTGGCCGGGCACAGCTAGTAATAATATATAATGCTTATATTGTGCTATACTAATACAGTTGAGTCTCACTTATCCAAGCCTCGCTTATCCAAGCTTCTGGATTATCCAAGCCATTTTTGTAGTCAGTGTTTTTAATATATCGTGATATTTTAGTGCACAGTAATTACAACATAACATTACTGCGTATTGAACTGCTTTTTCTGTCAAATTTGTTGTAAAACATGATGTTTTGGTGCTTAATTTGTAAAATCAGAACCTAATTTGATGTTTAATAGGCTTTTCCTTAATGCCTCCTTATTATCCAGGATATTCACTTATCCAAGCTTCTGCCGGCCCGTTTAGCTTGGATAAGTGAGACTCTACTGTAATATAATATATTGTATGTATATATAACTTGTAAGCTGCCCTGAGTCCCCTTTGGGGTGAGAAGGGTGGGATATAAATGTCACTAATAAATAATAAATAAATTATGCCTATTATTCTATCTTGAATGACAAGTGAGACTGTAGCAACAAGACAACCTTGTGTCTACACTGGCTTATTTCCATCGCAACGGCCCCAGGGGGAGAGTTCGGGCCCCAGGAAAGGTGTGCAGACCTGGGTTCGAATCCCAGCTCAGCCTGACTGCCATCGGGCGAGTCACACTCTCTCATCCTCAGAAAGAGGCAGTTCGCCAAGGGGTGCATCTACACTGAGGAAAGAATGCAGTTTGGCTGCACTTGAACTGCCGTGGCTCATGGCAATAGCATCATGGGAGTTGTAGTATGGTGAGATGTTGGAGGCATCTATGTGACCCGGCATGGGGAAACTGCAGGAGTCTGCAGCCGTTCAAGTGGGGTCAAACTGTGTTTGCTCGATAATGTAGATGCCGCTGAAGACTATGGGAGCCAGAGTCCAGATCCCCACCGTTGGAAGACTTTGGGCATGTGTCACGACCCAGGCTGCAGAGCACCAATAACCATACACAGAGGCCAGAATCTATCTAATATCTTTATTAAGGAAATATGTAAAGTCAATAAAAATAAGTGCAGAATAAAGTTCAGAAGAAGACCTTTCGGGAAAGGTCAATTATAGTCCAGGAAAACAATGTCCAATATGAAATATTAAGGTCCAAATTTATAATCCAGTAACCGAAACACTCACTTTGCCAAGCAAAGTGAGGGGAGATGACAAGGTCCTTTAGTCCGTGAAACTTAGGCAAGGCTAGGAAGTAACTTGATTCTTGGAACACTAGGCTTGATTCAAGGCAACAAGAACGAGGAGCAAAACCAGGATCCGTGGTAATTACGTGGCGAGGTCCGTGAAGCACGGCAGGGTCCTGGGAAGCAAGGCAGGGCTGGAAACGAGAGCAAAGGACTTGGATGCGGGAGTAGCGTAGTCCACACACAACCTACTCCCGAAGCTGACGAATTGACTCCGCAAGATTCCTTCGTGGGCAAAACACCTAAGTAGGGTCTCGTTTTCCCGCCAAAGAGCAGTTCTCTGGGGAACCAGAAACGAAAGCTATTCTCTGAGTCCAAATGCATGACTCCTTAAAGTTTCCCATGGGAAGCAGGCTTAATCAGCTGAATGCTTTGCAGCGATCCTAGCGCTCCTGCGAGACGCCTCCTGAGCGCCCCTCTGTTGTTTACAATAATCATGGTGAGAAAATGGGGGAGATTTCGGCTCAGGGCTTGTTTGACAAACTTCTGGAAGACAAATCTCCTGCAGGTGCAAGGGCTCCATTTCTGGCTGAGAAAGCTCCAATTCTGGCTGAAACGGTGGGAAACCTAAGTTTTCCTCTTCATCTGTCACAACAGCGCTAGGAACGGGACTACATGGCCCATGAGTCATCACAGCATGTCACACTCTCTCGGCCACAAAGGAGAGCAGTTGCAAACCCCTCTGAACAAATGGCGTAGAAAGGTGGAGGAACCTTGTAGAGACAGTCTGTCCAGAACATTTGTGGTTTTTCCAGGGCCGGTCTGGGAACAGGGTGGGGTTCTTTGGGGAACAAAACGTTCTGAATTGTCATCGGAGAAAGACCAGAGCGGATTCACATTGCCTCCGTCTTGCTTGGTTTCTGAGGCTCAGCTGGGTCAAGTCCCGGTTAGTCATAGTTTATAAGAGTTGGAAGGGGCCCAAAGAGGCCATCCAGTCCACCCCTTTCCACCTAGGCTGTGTAGGCACCTCCAAACCACACTGGAGCCCAGAATATAAGTAAACAAGTTGTTTATTGAAGGTTATAAGTAAGCACAAGCAAATAAAGTTCAGAGTCAATAAAATGGGTTTAAATCCACAAGAGCAGTGTACTTAAGAATCCTATAGCAAGAGTCCAGGCAAGCAAGTCACTCAAAGACCCTAGTCCAAACAAGATTCATCATGAGACAAACTGGAACCACAGGAGACAAGACTAGAATGCAAGATCAAACTCCAAAGTAATCCAAGGTAATAGAAATCCAAACAACAAAGTTACTGGAACATTCAAGTGGATTCAAAGGCAAAACATGGCTGGAACTTGAAGCAAAATCCACAGCTGCAAGGATATACAGGAACACAGAGCAAAGATCTTTCTCTCTTGAATTGCAAAGTTGATACCTCTGCCATAGCAGAGAAGGCTCCAGCATTTAAGGAAAATCCAAGGTCTTTCTTTCATGAGAAAACTCTTTCTCTCATGAGAAAACTATTCATTAGAGCGCTTCAAAAGCAGTCGTTTACTTCTCCGTAAACATTCTCATTCCCTCCTATCAAACAAAACACATTATCCTCCTCTAAACTAGAATGTCCATCTGTCACCTGGTGAACAGATGGACATTCTAGTTTAGAGGAAGATAATATGTTTGACAGGAGGGAATGAGGATGTTTACGGAGAAGTAACATTGGAAGACCATTGGGCATCTCCAGAGAAAGCGTCCCCAGCGGCAGATAACATTGTTTACCCATACTTCTACTTTTAATCATTGTTCTACCTCTTTCAATACAGTATATGGTCAGGTTTTGTGTGTGTGTGTCTGGCTAAGCGAACGAACCCAAAGGGTGATTCTCACCAATGCGTCTTCTTCATCTTGGAAAGAAGTGACAAGTGGAGTGCCACAAGCAGGGCTCCGTCCTGGGCCCGGTTCTGTTCAACATCTTTATTAACGACTTAGACGAAGGGTTAGAAGGCACGATCATCAAGTTTGCAGACGACACCAAACTGGGAGGGATAGCTAACACTCCAGAAGACAGGAGCAGAATTCAAAACGATCTTGACAGACTAGAGAGATGATTGGCCGAAACTAACAAAATGAAGTTCAACAGGGACAAATGCAAGATGCTTCACTTCGGCAGAAAAAATGGAAATCAAAGATACAGAATGGGGGACGATGCCTGGCTTGACAGCAGTACATGTGAAAAAGACCGTGGAGTCCTCGTGGACAACAAGTTAAACATGAGCCTACAATGTGATGCGGCAGCTAAAAAAGCCAATGGGATTCTGTCCTGCATCAATAGGGGAATAGCGTCTAGATCCAGGGAAGTCCTGCTCCCCCTTATTCTATTCTGCCTTGGTCAGACCACACCTGGAATCACACTGGGTCCAATTCTGGGCACCACAGTTGAAGGGAGATGTTGACTCTAAGCTGGAAAGCGTCCAGAGGAGGGCGACTAAAATGATTAAGGGTCTGGAGAACAAGCCCTATGAGGAGCGGCTTAAAGAGCTGGGCATGTTTAGCCTGCAGAAGAGAAGGCTGAGAGGAGACATGATGAGAGCCATGTACAAATACGTGAGGGGAAGTCATAGGGAGGAGGGAGCAAGCTTGTTTTCTGCTGCCCTGCAGACTAGGACGCAAGGGAACAAGGGCTTCAAACTACAGGAAAGGAAGGAGATTCCACCTGAACATCAGGAAGAACTTCCTCACTGTGAGAAGGGCTGTTCGGCAGTGGAACTCTCTCCCCCGGACTGTGGTGGAGGCTCCTTCTTTGGAGGCTTTTAAGCAGAGGCTGGATGGCCATCTGTCGGGGGTGCTTTGAATGCGATTTCCTGCTTCTTGGCAGAATGGGGTTGGACTGGATGGCCCATGAGGTCTCTTCCAACTCTACTATTCTATGATTCTATGATTCTATGAACCCTCCTCTAGCCACGAGGAGAGGCAGGTAATAAATAACCTATTGTTGTTGTTGTTGTTGTTACGCTGGGTAACAAAACATTTCTGTTCCTGGTTTGAAAGTGTTATTTCCTGTTTAATTGTGCGGTCCTTACTTTGAAAGTAGTTGTCCTACTCCAGAAACTTTGTTTTTTGTGCCACAGACGAGGTTGAATTGGTTGAAACTCTGAGATATTCATTGCAAAACTAGAGCAAAATGTGCTGCAGGATGTTCCTTCAACACAAAGTTTTTGCAGTTCAATAAACCTTTCCCATGTTTTTATGATAGAACCAATTAGGAAATGGCATTGATAACCCAGGAACAAAAACTGTGTTTCATAGTGTTATTATTATCATTGTTAACTTGTTACCATCATCATCTTTGTCCAAACCTATTTCACACTGAGAGGCTGCAGTGCCACCTACAGCCACCTGGTGGCAGCAGAGAATCACAAGAACGCTGAGCCTAGGGACTATTAGATTATTATTATTATTATTATTATTATTATTATTATTATTATTATTATTATTATTATTATTATTATTATTATTGACACAACGACGTTGTATGACACAGCAAACAAGATAGATATACTGGGTTTCGTTTCACAAACTCACAAGTTGAACACTTCCCAAGTGTCTAGGACTGTGTGATGTATTTTCGGATGATGCGTGCAGATCCCAGTCGGGTGGCCTTTTGCAGTTGGCAGATCGTGATTTTGTGCCACCTTGATGTGGTGGGGGGGCTTAACTACTCCAATGATGACTGAGGGCTGTGCTGGCGGTAGTGTAACTACTGGCAGGTCCAACCAAGCCAGAGAGGCCTCAGCTGAGGAGCACAACCAAGAGCACCTCACCCATTAGCATTATGGAGAATCAAACCCAAACGAAGTCTATACTGGCTCGGTCGTCGCCCAGGATAAAAAGGACCGCGGTGGATGCTGCTGATTCTGGACATCCATCAACTAGTGAGCTACGGAATCATCAAAACCCAAATGAACAGTCACAGAAGCGGCAGAAATACACAATGCCAGAAAACCGCACTATTATTATTATTATTATTATTATTATTATTATTATTATTATTATTATTTTATTATGACACAGCAAACAAGATAGACATGCTGGATTTCATATCACAAAATCACAAGTCGAACACTTCCCAAGTGTCTAGGACTGTGTGATGTATTATTATTATTATTATTATTATTATTATTATTATTATTATTATTATTATTATTATTATGACACAGCAAACAAGATAGTCATGCTGGATTTCATATCACAAAATCACAAGTCGAGCACTTCCCAAGTGTCTAGGACTGTGTGATGTATTTTCGGATGATGCGTGCAGATCCCAGCAGGGTGGCCTTTTGCAGTTGGCAGATCATAATTTTGTCAATGTCTATTGTTTCCAAATGCCGGCTGAGATCTTTTGGCACGGCACCCAGTGTGCCCATCACCACCGGGACCACCTGCACTGGTTTCTGCCAGAGTCTTTGCAGTTCAATCTTGAGGTCCTGAGAGCGGCTGAGTTTTTCCTGTTGTTTTCCGTCAATGCGACTGTCACCTGGGATGGCAACATCAATGATCCAAACCTTGTTCTTCTCCACAACTGTGATGTCTGGTGTGTTGTGTTCCAGAACTTTGTCAGTCTGGATTCGGAAGTCCCACAGTATCTTTGCGTGCTCATTTTCCAAGACTTTTGCAGGTTTGTGATCCCACCAGTTCTTGGCTGCTGGGAGGTGGTACTTGAGGCATAAGTTCCAATGGATCATTTGGGCCACATAGTTGTGCCTCTGTTTGCAGTCTGTCTTTGCGATTTTCTTACAGCAGGTGAGGAGATGATCCATGGTTTCGTCGGTTTCCTTGCACAGTCTGCATTTTGGGTCATCAGCTGATTTTTCGATCTTGGCCTGAATTGCCTTTGTCCTGATGTCTTGCTCCTGGGCTGCAAGGATCAGGCCTTCTGTCTCCTTCTTCAGGGTCCCATTCGTGAGCCAGAGCCAGGTCTTCTATTATTATTATTATTATTATTATTATTATTATTATTATTATTATTAATTGCCTTTGTCCTGATGTCTTGCTCCTGGGCTGCAAGGATCAGGCCTTCTGTCTCCTTCTTCAGGGTCCCATTCGTGAGCCAGAGCCAGGTCTTCTATTATTATTATTATTATTATTATTATTATTATTATTATTATTATTATTATTAATGGCCTTTGTCCTGATGTCTTGCTCCTGGGCTGCAAGGATCAGGCCTTCTGTCTCCTTCTTCAGGGTCCCATCTGTGAGCCAGAGCCAGGTCTTCTCCTTGTCAGCTTTTCCTTCAATTTTGTCAAGGAACTTTCCATGCAATGTTTTGTTGTGCCAGCTGTCAGCTCTAGTTTGTAGTGTGGCTTTCTTGTACTGGTTTTTTGTCTGATTATTATTATTATTATTATTATTATTATTATTATTATTATTAGCTGTACCTGGCCATGCCTTGCTGTGGCCCAGTCTGGTTCAATGGGAAAGAAAGGATAGAAAAAAGCAGTTTTCAGATATGTATGATTTCACAGTGCTTGTGGGTATGCAATATTTGTGGTTGATCCATTGTCTGTGCAGATATAGAGATTGCATGGTTTGGCAACTCCGGAACACGCAGATTATTATTGCCCATGTGTTGTGACTCAGCTGGAACCTCAGATCGACTCTGACGAGGATAATGGGATTCAGGTTCAAAATCAGGTTCAAAATGTCCCTGTTGTAGAAGATGAGGAACAGAGAGTGAAAGTTCATTTTCCCACAGCAAGGAATGAGGTTGATGATACTGAAACTAGCCAGGTGCAAATGGACTTGGGAAAGGAGGACAGTTCTCAATCTGATAACGAGGCTCAGCAAACTAATGAGCAGGATGACCTTGATGAAACGGGCTCCTTAGATCGAGCTGACCATTTGGAATTCAGGGTTCGGAGGAGTGTGAGAATTGCAAACAAGAGGGAGGTTAGAGGCCAGAGAAATGCTTTCATGCTTTGCAAAGGGTATTAAAGCAAGGTGTTTGGAGACACACCTTTGTCAAAGCAACTTTCGTTCAACCAAGAAGCAAGTTCTCGTTTTCTTGGATTATCTTGCAGCCTATGTGTTCATGTTCCTGGGACTTTGTCATGCTTTAATAGGACTTTGTTCATTCCTTGTGATTTCTTGAATTATTCTCTAAGGCTTTATTTTGTAACAAACATTTGGAACTTTACTTTTGCTTTTTAAGCAAAAAGTAAGTGGCTGAGGGGGAAAAGGAAGGGGCCTGAGGCTGTTAGGAATTATGGGAGTTGGAGTCCAAAACAGCTGGAGAGAAGACTGAAGTTTGCCTATGCCTGATCTGACCCTTCCTGACGGATGGCCACCCTGCCTTTACTTAAAAACTCCATTGGACTCGAATGCAGTTTTACATTCCACTAGAGTTAGAAGAGACCCCTAGAGGCCATCTAGTCCAACCCCCTTCTTTCTGCCAGGGAGGAAAAGCACAATCAAAGCACCTCCGACAGATGGCCAGCCAGCTTCTGTTTCAAAGATGTTACGTAATCCCCGCTCCGTATTATTAGTTGCCCTTGGCCTGACGGCCTGCAAGTGGCTGCTGGGCTAAGAGGCTTGGGCTCAGGGCCCGCTTCCTCTCTCTCTCTCTCTCTCTCTCTCTCTCTGTCACTTGTCGCTAATCCCAAGCGGAGGAGCAGCAGGAGCAAAAGCAGCCTGGAAACAACAACATCCCCAGCGAGGCCCAAGGGAGGAGGAGGAGGAGGAGGAGGAGGAGGAGGAGGAGGAGGAGGCTCGGTGCCAGGGCTCTGGTTGCCAGGAGCCCAAGGGCCCTTCGGGGCAGAAGGAGGCCTCGTGGGAGCCCCACAGGCTGCCCACCTCCCCAAGGATAGAACTATAAACAGATGGGGTTCTGCATCTCTCTCTCTCTCTCTCTCTCTCTCTCTCTCTCTCCAACTTCCCTGTCTGTATCTATCTTGATGCCATTTCTTGTCCCTATCTATTTATCTATCTGTCTATCTATTCATCCATCCATCCATCCATCTGTCTGTTTGTCTATCCATTCGTCCATCCATCCATCCATATATCCATCCACCTATCCGTTCATCTATTCATCCATCCACCCATCCGTCTATCTATCTATGCATCTATCCATCCGTCTGTCTATCCATCTATTTATCCATCTGTACATCTATCTATCTGTCCATCCGTCTGTCCGTCTGTCTGTCTGTCTGTCTATCTGTCTCTCCAGCAGTCTAGCCAACCATCTATCCATCTATCCGTCCATTCATCCATCCATCCATCCATTCATTCTTCCATCCGCCCGTCCGTCCGTCCATCCGTCTATTTGTCTGTCTGTCTATTGATCTATCTATCTATCTATCTATCTATCTATCTATCTATCTATCTATCTATCTATCTATCTATCTATCTATCCTTTCTTTATCTATTTACAATAATAATAATAATAATAATAATAATAATAATAATAACAACAACAACAACACAACACACCAGACATCACAGTTGTGGAAAGGAAAAAGGGTTGCATCATTGATGTCGCCATCCCAGGTGACAGTCGCATTGACGAAAAACAACAGGAAAAACTCAGCCGCTCTCAGGACCTCAAGATGGAACTTCAAAGACTCTGGCAGAAACCAGTGCAGGTGGTCCCGGTGGTGATGGGCACATTGGGTGCCGTGCCAAAAGATCTCAGCCGGCATTTGGAAACAATAGGCATTGACAAAATTACGATCTGCCAACTGCAAAAGGCCACCCTGCTGGGATCTGCACACATCATCCGAAAATACATCACACAGTCCTAGACACTTGGGAAGGGTTCGACTTGTGGTTTTGCGAAACGAAATCCAGCATGACTATCTTGTTTGCTGTGTCATAATAAAATAATAATAATAAGAATAATTATTTGTATCCTGCCTCCATCTCCCCTGAAGGGGACTCGGGGTGGCTCACAGAAATATCAGATGCAAAAACAATAACAATATACAATACATCAACAAACAATAACATGCACCAGTAAGAGCATTTACACATTAACCAGAAAATTTAAAAAACACTTATTAAAAACATAGAATTAAAAACAGTGAGGCCATAATAGTAGATGAGCACAGTATAAGTTGCAAATTAAAACTTAGATAAAATGCTACAAGTTCGTTTGAGGTCAATCTGGGAAGAGAGGAGCCCTGAGCCGATGTCAAGTAACCAGGGGAAGTGCGACCAATATAAAAGGTCGAGGAATATAATTATGATTATAATGGAGATATTCTCTATTGCTTGCTTTATATATATATATCGTTCCCATCTCTATTGAGTGTTAAGCTCTCTTTCCTTCTCCCCTATCTATCTATCTATCTATCTATCTATCTATCTATCTATCTATCTATCTATCCAACTATCTATCTATATCTATCAGTCCTATTTCTCTCCTTCTCTCTTAATCCATCTACATTCTCTATCAATCAATATTTCCATCTCTGATCTATGTATTGTTCCCATCTCTATCTATCGATCTGATTATCTAGTTCAATCTCTATCTATCAATTGATCAATCAATTGCTCTACCTGCCATCTCTCCCCAGTCTCTCTTCTTTCTCTCCATCCATCCATCTCTCCTCTTTTTCTCTCTTCTCACTCAGACCTTTTCTCTGTGCTTCCAAGTTCGCTGTTTCTGCGAATCCAAACTTTACCCTGGCCTTATATCATCGAATCACACAGTCAAAAGAGACCCGTAAAGCCCACCCTTTTCTGCTGAAATGGCAGACAAAGGTTTGAGGAAATGAGACAAAGAGAGTTCCGGTGGCTGTAGAAAAAATGACGTATTCTCAGTGGCCAGTGAGAATAAGCAATATAGAAAAGACCTTCCCCTGTAATCAGGAAAGCGAAGGTGGCAGACAAAGAAACACAGATCCTTATATACTATTTTGGTCTACCTCCATCCACGTCACATAGGTATTATCAATCACCAATTAGTGTCAAAAAAGTCTTACTTTGCACTTAACTAAAAAGTGCAAAATAAATAAAAATAAATAAAAGTGCTAAAAATAAGTTTTAATTTGCAACTTATACTGTGCTCATACCTTTGCATTTTCCTAAAATATAGACTACTTTCAAGACCTCTGACCCTCCATTAGCCTTACCTCTGGAATTCTCATCTCATCCATTAGGGCTCCCCCTCGTCCTCCATTAATTAAGGAATCTCCTCCCTACCTTAGTTTGTCAGAGAGAGTAATTAGTATTCCCCCCTGGCGCCAGGTCTTATCTTGACATCCCAAAAAGCCTTAATTTGTCTCTTGTCCATTAGCTTATCTACTCTTGTTGACACTTAACATATGTCCCTGGCACTCAGGGTGAACTTTGGTCTTTGCTATGGGGAGACAGTTATTTTGCTGAGCAGAGTGTATTTTTGGCTATAGGCACACAATTCTGCTTGTGATTATATTTTTCCTATTCCTACCTTTTAATATGATTACATTCAATATATAGTTTCCAATACAAATATTATATTTTCCCAATACACCTTCATCACTGCCAGGCAGGAAGTCACGATCCAGGCCTTCCCGACAGATGGCCATCTAGCCTTCATTTTGTGTTGTGTTCTTTGCAAACAGGAAGTAACCGTTTGGTTGGACGCAGCCAAAGTCCTTTCCAATTGATGGCAACCCACTAATTAGTTGAGATTTCCCTTGGATTTTATGAGGCTGAGAGAGAGAGAGACTTGCCCAAGGTCAACCAATGGGCTTTCTGTGGCCAAACAAGGGAGGATTTAAACCCGGGTCTCCAACCTCAAAGTCCAATGCTCAAAACACAATAGGCTTTGGTTCCAAAAGTCCATTCTCCAGTTGGCTTCCCCTTTCTGAGCCCTTCTGTTTAGCAAAGCCTGGAGGCCACCTGAGGGCATGTCACCTGTTCTGGTCAAGCAGGACGCAGAGAGGTCAGCCGGATCCAGGCGGGAGGTCACCGGTCAAGCAAATATTTGCCTCCTCACTCTTGGACACAGAAAAGCCAGCCATGGCCAGGCATTTGTAGCAGTTGCTGTGGATTTTGCAGCCCTGGGTTGTAGGATCGTAGAACCGCCAGACTGGAAGGAGGCCCCAAAGGGCATCCAGTCCAACCCCCAAAGGTTCAGGGGATCCACTGATCACAACAGGAGCCTAAATGGAGCTCATCTTCCAGATCCGGTGTCTACGCAGCCTCTATTTAGACCCATCAGTCCTCCAGGAGGCCTAGTGGAGCACAATCTCTTTTTTTTTCTTTGTTTCAGGAGCAACTTGAGAAACTGCAAGTCTCTTCTGGTGTGAGAGAGTTGGCCATCCACAAGGACATTGCCTGGATATTTGATGTAGTACCATCCTTGTAGGAGGTATCTCTCATGTCCCTGCATGGGAAGCTGGAGCTGACAGAGGGAGCTCACACGTTCTTCCTAGATTCGAAGCGCAGACTTGTTGGTCAGCAGTCCTGCCGGCACAAGGGTTTAACCCATTGTGCCACCGGGGGCTCCGGAGCACAAGCTAAGGATGAGTCAATGGCACGATGCAGCGGCACAAAAGGCCAATGTGATCCTAGGCTGCACCTAGAGGAGGACAGTGTCCGTATCTAGGGAAGCCATGGTCCCACCCTCTTCCCCTTTGGTCAGACCCTGCCTGGAAAAACACTGTGTAACAAGATTTTTGTTCCTGGGTTGTAAATGACATTTCCAAATTGGTTCTGGATCCAGACAGAGCAGAGGTCCTAATCCGGGGGTGGAGGTGCGCCAATCAGTCCTGGGTGGGGTCCCACTCCCCCTGAAAGGCTTGGGAGAAGGGGTCCTGGATGCGCCTCTCCAAAGGTCAGCCCAGGGAGATGCCACAATGGTCAGGAGGGCTTGCCACCAGCTTCGGCTGATCCTTCCTGAAGATGGTAGTGCACGCACTGGTCACCTCAAGGTTGCATTTCTGCAATGCGCTCTACAATGCACTTTGGAAACTCCCGCTGGCTCAAAATACAGCATTCAGACTGGTTACAGGAACATCTAGAAGGGAGCAGATCACACCCATCCTGAAGTCACTCCACTGGCTGCCCATTAGTTTCCAGGCAAAGTACAAGGTGTTGGTTTTGACCTTTAAAGCCCTACATTGTCAGAGACAGAACGCCAGCAAGTAAAACAAAACTCAGTTTATTGAGGTTACAGAACTAAAAACGCCCGTAGGAAACAAAGAACAGGGCAAACACTTGACTTCAGTGTGATAAGTAACAAAAAACAGCTCAGTTTGAGCTTAAATGGTTCAAATGGATAAACCGGGTTAAACAGAAGTATAATCCGGATTAAATCAAAAGTGCTTACTTCAGCCTGGCAAACAATGCAAACAAAAGAGGGTCAGCAGGAGTCAGAATGTAAACAACAGACTGGTGGTAGATTCCTCTCTGCTACTCAGAAACAGCAGGGGAATAAACCAGGCTTGTTTATTCCTTCCTGCAGCGAACGAAAAGCGTGGTCGTAGTCAGGATTCAACTTAAGGTTCAGCGGCCAACGATATCCAGGTCCAGGCACAGCAGTCAGGGTAACGGCAGTCAGCAGGGTCCCAATCCGGTCCAAAGGTCTATAGCCAAACGTAGTTGTCTAGGAATCCAAAGGTCTCACCGATAGCCAGCAGAAGGGATAATCCGGAATCGAAGTCAGTCAGTCCAGCGTCAATCCAGTGCGAGTAGATATTGCCCGTCAAAAAGACGACGGAGGTCCAAGCTATCGAGATTAAACACAAGTTGCACAGAGAAAAACCCCGCACAGTTCCTCCCGCCGTCGATGCCCAGTGTCCTTGGTAAACTTACGTATCCAGTAACGAATCACACCCGTCTTCAGGAAGTTCCCCAACAAAAGCCCAAGCGTCCGTCCAGATTACCTTGCCCAACGCAATTAGACATTGGTCCCAAACCCCATTTTATCCCAGTTCAAGCTCATCATCGCTGTCAGCTGCCATCCCAATTCCAGGCGCCCCAACATCATCATCCTCATCAGAGCTTAAGCACCTTTGACTACGCCCCACAGCATCCCCAGCTGTGGATCCCGCTCCATCCCTCCAGCCAGTCCATGGGTCTGATCCTGCAACCCGCCACTCACCTCCCATGCTTTCATTGCCTGTTTCCCCAACACCCAAATCCTCCCTCACACGAGTCCATTCCATGTCGTCCTCCTCCGAGCTGGCCATCTCTTCCTCCAAACCCTCAGAAAAACCCTCAAGTGAGTCCTCATCTGTCGGGTCTGTAAACAAATCCCGGAGCCGTTTTCTTTCACGCTCCTCGAAAGAGTCTGACTCTCGAGGAGTCTTATGACCCCTTCTTCTATTACCGGAGCCCGAAGGCTCAACCATAACATACATAGTTTGGGTCCAGGTTATCTAAAGGATCATCCTATGCATATTTATGTATTTATTTATTTACAGTATTTCTCTCCCGCCCTTCTTTCTCACCCCAAAGGGGACTCAGGGCGGATCACATTATAACACACATAGGGCAAACATTCAATGCCCATAAACACATCAAACAGAGACCGAGACAGACAGACGCAGAGGCAATTTAACCTTCTCCTGAGGGGATGTTCGATTCTGGCCACAAGGGGGAGCAGCTACTTCATCATCCACTGCGACGGCACTTCCTCATTCCAATGTCGTAAATTAGTTAAACTTGCCTCCCCACTTTATAAGTGGTACCTTATTTCCTACTTGATAGATGCAAGGGTTGCTACGTCAGCAACGAGCAGGGGCTGTTTTTTATTTTTTAATTGACGGGTGCTCACCCCACCACGGGCTGGCCTCGAACTCATGACCTCATGATCAGAGTGATTTATTGCAGCAGGCTGCTCACCAGCCTGTGCCACAGCCCATATACTGTATATATATGTATAATACAGTATTATCTTGTTTATCCAACCTTCGCTTATCCAATTTTCTGGGTTATCCAACGCAGTCTGCCTTTTAATGGTCAATATTTTTGTAATCAATGTTTTCAATACATTGCAATATTTTGGTGCTAAATTCGTAAATACAGTAATTGCTACATAACGTTACCGTGCATTGAACTGCTTTTTCTGTCAATTTGTTCTAAAACATAATGTTTTGGTGCTTAATTTGTAAAATCCTAACATAATTTTACGTTTAATAGGCTTTTCCTTAATCCCTCCTTATTATCCAACATTTTCACTTATCCAACGTTCTGCCAGCCTGTTTATGTTGGATAAGCGAGACTCTACTGTATATATAGTCCCCCTGGGGGAGAAGAGCGGTAAATAAATTAAATAAATAAATACTGTATATATACTGTATAAACAACTGCATCCAAGTGAAAGCTTAGCTGTCATACCAATGTTGGGAAATCAAAGGAATTAAAACTCACTCTAGACACATACACACACACACACACACACAAACCCTTCATCTGCAAAAGCAAGGGACCCAATTCCCTATGGGAGAAACATTCATATTAGAGCACCCTAAGCCCCCGCTCAAATTATTATTATTATTATTATTGACACAACGACGTTGTATGACACAGCAAACAAGATAGATATGCTGGGTTTCGTTTCACAAAATCACAAGTCGAACACTTCCCAAGTGTCTAGAACTGTGCGATGTATTATTATTATTATTATTATTATTATTATTATTATTATTATTGACACAACGACGTTGTATGACACAGCAAACAAGATAGATATGCTGGGTTTCGTTTCGCAAAACCACAAGTCGAACACTTCCCAAGTGTCTAGGACTGTGTGATGTATTTTCGGATGATGTGTGCAGATCCCAGTAAGGTGGCCTTTTGCAGTTGGCAGATCATGATTTTGTCAATGCCTATTGTTTCCAAATGCCGGCTGAGATCTTTTGGCACGGCACCCAGTGTGCCCATCACCACCGGGACCACCTGTACTGGTTTCTGCCAGAGTCTTTGAAGTTCAATCTTGAGGTCGTGATAGCGGCTGAGTTTTTCCTGTTGTTTTTCGTCAATGCGACTGTCACCTGGGATGGCAACATCAATGATCCAAACCTTGTTCTTTTCCACAACTGTGATGTCTGGTGTGTTGTGTTCCAGAACTTTGTCAGTCTGGATTCGGAAGTCCCACAGTATCTTTGCGTGCTCATTTTCCACAACCTTTGCAGGTTTGTGATCCCACCAGTTCTTAACTGCAGGGAGGTGATACTTGAGGCATAGGTTCCAATGAATCATTTGGGCCACATAGTTGTGCCTCTGTTTGTAGTCTGTCTGTGCAATTTTCTTACAGCAGCTGAGGATATGATCAATGGTTTCATCGGTTTCCTTGCACAGTCTGCACTTTGAGTCATCACCCCCCCCCCCCCCCCCCGCAGGTGCCACCTTGACGTGGTGGGGGGGCTTAACTGCTCCAATGATGACTGAGGGCTGTGCTGGCGGTAGTGTAACTACTGGCAGGTCCAACCAAGCCAGAGAGGCCTCAGCTGAGGAGCAGAACCAAGAGCACCTCACCCATTAGCATTATGGAGAATCAAACCCAAACGAAGTCTATACTGGCTCGGTCGTCGCCCAGGATAAAAAGGACCGCGGTGGATGCTGCTGATTCTGGACATCCATTGACAAGTGGGCTACGGAATCATCAAAACCCAAATCAACAGTCACAGAAGCGGCAGAAATACACAATGCCAGAAAACCGCACTATTATTATTATTATTATTATTATTATTATTATTATTATTATTATTATTATTATTATCATCATATGTATTTAAAGCCTGATTTATCTCCCTAAGGAGGACTCAAAGCGGCTATTAAAAGCCCACCTTATTAAGCAATGGGGTCCATTCTGGGGAAAGCAATACAAAAGAGGGATTGAGTCTGATGAGAAATCTGGAGACCATGAATAATCCCAATGAGGAGCGTCTTAAAGATCTGGTCTGCTTAGCCTGCAGAAGAGAAGGTTCAGAGGAGACACGAGAGCCATGTTTAGATCTGTGAAAGGGGGTCCCAAGGAAGAGGGAACGAGACTGGAGACTGGGACTCAATGGAGCCATGGGTTCTAATGGCAGGGAAGCAGATCTCGTTGAACATTAGGAAGAAATTCCTGACTGTAAGAAGACTCTTCAGCAGGGGAACTCTCTGCCGTGGAGTCTGAGGGAAGCTTGTTCGTTGGAGGCTTTGACACAGATCCTGGATGGCCATCTGGCGGAGATGCTTTGATGGTGCTTTCTTGCATGGCGGAAGGTGGACTAGATGGATC
Source organism: Anolis carolinensis (assembly GCF_035594765.1). Lineage (NCBI taxonomy): Eukaryota > Metazoa > Chordata > Lepidosauria > Squamata > Anolidae > Anolis > Anolis carolinensis. The sequence continues at coordinate 206,159,209 of NC_085845.1, read as the reverse complement.
TCATCCAAGTCCATGAGAGACGGAGGGCTGTTCATCAGGGGAACTCTCTTCCTCAGAGAGGGATGGAGGCTTTGAAGCGGGGGCTGGATGGCCATCAGCCAGGAGTGCTTTGAATGTGCAGAAGGGGCTGGACTGGATGTCCCCTGGTTCCGTGACCCGCCTGTCTGTCTTTGGGCGGGGCGGGGGGAGGGGCCACCTTCCTGGGCGGGGGGCGTGGCCTCACCTGCGCTGTCCCTCCGGCCAGGGCGGAGAGTGCGGGCGGAGGCGTCCGGCGGGTGGGTGGGTGGGTGGGCGCCCATGGAGGGGCCGCGCTCCCCCTCCCCGCCCCTGCCCCCCTCCCCCTCCCCCTCGGGGGGCTACGACTACAGCCGCATCGTGGGGCCCCTGGCGCAGCCCCCCGCCCCCTGCCCCGCCTGGGCCCCGCCCCCTTGGGCACCCCTCCTCGGGGGCGTCGGGGGCTGGGTCCCCCCGCCCCACGCGGGACACGAGACCGCCGTCCAGAGACACGCCGCCAGGCTCCTCCAGGCCGGGCTCGAGAGCGAGAGGTGAGTCCGCCCGTCCGTCCGTCCGTCCGTCCGCAGGGACCCCAGAGGACAGCTACTCTGACCCGCTTCTGCCCTAGAAAGAGGCCACACCCGAGCCCCCCCGACAGGGGACCACCCTGCTCCTGAATCACAGTATTCTACCATTGGGAGGGGCCCCCGAAGGCCATCCAGTCTGACCCCACTTGCCATAAAGGGAGGCTCCACCCGATCCCTCCCAACAGGTGGCCATCCAGCTCTTGACTCATAGTATTCTACCATTGGGAGGGGCCCCCGAAGGCCATCCAGTCTGACCCCACTTGCCATAAAGGGAGGCTCCACCCGATCCCTCCCAACAGGTGGCCATCCAGCTCTTGACTCATAGTATTCTGCCATTGGGAGGGGCCCCCGAAGGCCATCCAGTCTGACCCCACTTGCCATAAAGGAAGGCTCCACCCGATCCCTCCCAACAGGTGGCCATCCAGCTCTTGACTCATAGTATTCTACCATTGGGAGGGGCCCCCGAAGGCCATCCAGTCTGACCCCACTTGCCATAAAGGGAGGCTCCACCCGATCCCTCCCAACAGGTGGCCATCCAGCTCTTGACTCATACTATTCTACCATTGGGAGGGGCCCCCGAAGGCCATCCAGTCTGACCCCACTTGCCATAAAGGAAGGCTCCACCCGATCCCTCCCAACAGGTGGCCATCCAGCTCTTGACTCATAGTATTCTACCATTGGGAGGGGCCCCCGAAGGCCATCCAGTCTGACCCCACTTGCCATAAAGGGAGGCTCCACCCGATCCCTCCCAACAGGTGGCCATCCAGCTCTTGACTCATACTATTCTACCATTGGGAGGGGCCCCCGAAGGCCATCCAGTCTGACCCCACTTGCCATAAAGGAAGGCTCCACCCGATCCCTCCCAACAGGTGGCCATCCAGCTCTTGACTCATAGTATTCTACCATTGGGAGGGGCCCCCGAAGGCCATCCAGTCTGACCCCACTTGCCATAAAGGAAGGCTCCACCCGATCCCTCCCAACAGGTGGCCATCCAGCTCTTGACTCATAGTATTCTACCATTGGGAGGGGCCCCCGAAGGCCATCCAGTCTGACCCCACTTGCCATAAAGGGAGGCTCCACCCGATCCCTCCCAACAGGTGGCCATCCAGCTCTTGACTCATAGTATTCTGCCATTGGGAGGGGCCCCCGAAGGCCATCCAGTCTGACCCCACTTGCCATAAAGGAAGGCTCCACCCGATCCCTCCCAACAGGTGGCCATCCAGCTCTTGACTCATAGTATTCTACCATTGGGAGGGGCCCCCGAAGGCCATCCAGTCTGACCCCACTTGCCATAAAGGAAGGCTCCACCCGATCCCTCCCAACAGGTGGCCATCCAGCTCTTGACTCATAGTATTCTGCCATTGGGAGGGGCCCCCGAAGGCCATCTAGTCTGACCCCACTTGCCATAAAGGAAGGCTCCACCCGATCCCTCCCAACAGGTGGCCATCCAGCTCTTGACTCATAGTATTCTGCCATTGGGAGGGGCCCCCGAAGGCCATCTAGTCTGACCCCACTTGCCATAAAGGAAGGCTCCACCCGATCCCTCCCAACAGGTGGCCATCCAGCTCTTGACTCATAGTATTCTGCCATTGGGAGGGGCCCCCGAAGGCCATCTAGTCTGACCCCACTTGCCATAAAGGAAGGCTCCACCCGATCCCTCCCAACAGGTGGCCATCCAGCTCTTGACTCATAGTATTCTGCCATTGGGAGGGGCCCCCGAAGGCCATCCAGTCTGACCCCACTTGCCATAAAGGAAGGCTCCACCCGATCCCTCCCAACAGGTGGCCATCCAGCTCTTGACTCATAGTATTCTGCCATTGGGAGGGGCCCCCGAAGGCCATCTAGTCTGACCCCACTTGCCATAAAGGAAGGCTCCACCCGATCCCTCCCAACAGGTGGCCATCCAGCTCTTGACTCATAGTATTCTACCATTGGGAGGGGCCCCCGAAGGCCATCCAGTCTGACCCCACTTGCCATAAAGGGAGGCTCCACCCGATCCCTCCCAACAGGTGGCCATCCAGCTCTTGACTCATACTATTCTACCATTGGGAGGGGCCCCCGAAGGCCATCCAGTCTGACCCCACTTGCCATAAAGGAAGGCTCCACCCGATCCCTCCCAACAGGTGGCCATCCAGCTCTTGACTCATAGTATTCTACCATTGGGAGGGGCCCCCGAAGGCCATCCAGTCTGACCCCACTTGCCATAAAGGAAGGCTCCACCCGATCCCTCCCAACAGGTGGCCATCCAGCTCTTGACTCATACTATTCTACCATTGGGAGGGGCCCCCGAAGGCCATCCAGTCTGACCCCACTTGCCATAAAGGAAGGCTCCACCCGATCCCTCCCAACAGGTGGCCATCCAGCTCTTGACTCATAGTATTCTACCATTGGGAGGGGCCCCCGAAGGCCATCCAGTCTGACCCCACTTGCCATAAAGGAAGGCTCCACCCGATCCCTCCCAACAGGTGGCCATCCAGCTCTTGACTCATAGTATTCTACCATTGGGAGGGGCCCCCGAAGGCCATCCAGTCTGACCCCACTTGCCATAAAGGGAGGCTCCACCCGATCCCTCCCAACAGGTGGCCATCCAGCTCTTGACTCATACTATTCTACCATTGGGAGGGGCCCCCGAAGGCCATCCAGTCTGACCCCACTTGCCATAAAGGAAGGCTCCACCCGATCCCTCCCAACAGGTGGCCATCCAGCTCTTGACTCATAGTATTCTACCATTGGGAGGGGCCCCCGAAGGCCATCCAGTCTGACCCCACTTGCCATAAAGGGAGGCTCCACCCGATCCCTCCCAACAGGTGGCCATCCAGCTCTTGACTCATACTATTCTACCATTGGGAGGGGCCCCCGAAGGCCATCCAGTCTGACCCCACTTGCCATAAAGGAAGGCTCCACCCGATCCCTCCCAACAGGTGGCCATCCAGCTCTTGACTCATAGTATTCTACCATTGGGAGGGGCCCCCGAAGGCCATCCAGTCTGACCCCACTTGCCATAAAGGAAGGCTCCACCCGATCCCTCCCAACAGGTGGCCATCCAGCTCTTGACTCATAGTATTCTACCATTGGGAGGGGCCCCCGAAGGCCATCCAGTCTGACCCCACTTGCCATAAAGGAAGGCTCCACCCGATCCCTCCCAACAGGTGGCCATCCAGCTCTTGACTCATACTATTCTACCATTGGGAGGGGCCCCCGAAGGCCATCCAGTCTGACCCCACTTGCCATAAAGGAAGGCTCCACCCGATCCCTCCCAACAGGTGGCCATCCAGCTCTTGACTCATAGTATTCTGCCATTGGGAGGGGCCCCCGAAGGCCATCTAGTCTGACCCCACTTGCCATAAAGGAAGGCTCCACCCGATCCCTCCCAACAGGTGGCCATCCAGCTCTTGACTCATAGTATTCTACCATTGGGAGGGGCCCCCGAAGGCCATCCAGTCTGACCCCACTTGCCATAAAGGAAGGCTCCACCCGATCCCTCCCAACAGGTGGCCATCCAGCTCTTGACTCATAGTATTCTGCCATTGGGAGGGGCCCCCGAAGGCCATCTAGTCTGACCCCACTTGCCATAAAGGAAGGCTCCACCCGATCCCTCCCAACAGGTGGCCATCCAGCTCTTGACTCATACTATTCTACCATTGGGAGGGGCCCCCGAAGGCCATCCAGTCTGACCCCACTTGCCATAAAGGAAGGCTCCACCCGATCCCTCCCAACAGGTGGCCATCCAGCTCTTGACTCATAGTATTCTACCATTGGGAGGGGCCCCCGAAGGCCATCCAGTCTGACCCCACTTGCCATAAAGGGAGGCTCCACCCGATCCCTCCCAACAGGTGGCCATCCAGCTCTTGACTCATACTATTCTACCATTGGGAGGGGCCCCCGAAGGCCATCCAGTCTGACCCCACTTGCCATAAAGGAAGGCTCCACCCGATCCCTCCCAACAGGTGGCCATCCAGCTCTTGACTCATAGTATTCTGCCATTGGGAGGGGCCCCCGAAGGCCATCTAGTCTGACCCCACTTGCCATAAAGGAAGGCTCCACCCGATCCCTCCCAACAGGTGGCCATCCAGCTCTTGACTCATAGTATTCTACCATTGGGAGGGGCCCCCGAAGGCCATCCAGTCTGACCCCACTTGCCATAAAGGAAGGCTCCACCCGATCCCTCCCAACAGGTGGCCATCCAGCTCTTGACTCATAGTATTCTACCATTGGGAGGGGCCCCCGAAGGCCATCCAGTCTGACCCCACTTGCCATAAAGGAAGGCTCCACCCGATCCCTCCCAACAGGTGGCCATCCAGCTCTTGACTCATAGTATTCTGCCATTGGGAGGGGCCCCCGAAGGCCATCTAGTCTGACCCCACTTGCCATAAAGGAAGGCTCCACCCGATCCCTCCCAACAGGTGGCCATCCAGCTCTTGACTCATACTATTCTACCATTGGGAGGGGCCCCCGAAGGCCATCCAGTCTGACCCCACTTGCCATAAAGGAAGGCTCCACCCGATCCCTCCCAACAGGTGGCCATCCAGCTCTTGACTCATAGTATTCTACCATTGGGAGGGGCCCCCGAAGGCCATCCAGTCTGACCCCACTTGCCATAAAGGGAGGCTCCACCCGATCCCTCCCAACAGGTGGCCATCCAGCTCTTGACTCATACTATTCTACCATTGGGAGGGGCCCCCGAAGGCCATCCAGTCTGACCCCACTTGCCATAAAGGAAGGCTCCACCCGATCCCTCCCAACAGGTGGCCATCCAGCTCTTGACTCATAGTATTCTACCATTGGGAGGGGCCCCCGAAGGCCATCCAGTCTGACCCCACTTGCCATAAAGGAAGGCTCCACCCGATCCCTCCCAACAGGTGGCCATCCAGCTCTTGACTCATAGTATTCTGCCATTGGGAGGGGCCCCCGAAGGCCATCCAGTCTGACCCCACTTGCCATAAAGGGAGGCTCCACCCGATCCCTCCCAACAGGTGGCCATCCAGCTCTTGACTCATAGTATTCTACCATTGGGAGGGGCCCCCGAAGGCCATCCAGTCTGACCCCACTTGCCATAAAGGAAGGCTCCACCCGATCCCTCCCAACAGGTGGCCATCCAGCTCTTGACTCATAGTATTCTACCATTGGGAGGGGTCCCCGAAGGCCATCCAGTCTGACCCCACTTGCCATAAAGGAAGGCTCCACCCGATCCCTCCCAACAGGTGGCCATCCAGCTCTTGACTCATAGTATTCTACCATTGGGAGGGGCCCCCGAAGGCCATCCAGTCTGACCCCACTTGCCATAAAGGAAGGCTCCACCCGATCCCTCCCAACAGGTGGCCATCCAGCTCTTGACTCATAGTATTCTACCATTGGGAGGGGTCCCCGAAGGCCATCCAGTCTGACCCCACTTGCCATAAAGGAAGGCTCCACCCGATCCCTCCCAACAGGTGGCCATCCAGCTCTTGACTCATAGTATTCTACCATTGGGAGGGGCCCCCGAAGGCCATCCAGTCTGACCCCACTTGCCATAAAGGAAGGCTCCACCCGATCCCTCCCAACAGGTGGCCATCCAGCTCTTGACTCATAGTATTCTACCATTGGGAGGGGCCCCCGAAGGCCATCCAGTCTGACCCCACTTGCCATAAAGGAAGGCTCCACCCGATCCCTCCCAACAGGTGGCCATCCAGCTCTTGACTCATAGTATTCTACCATTGGGAGGGGCCCCCGAAGGCCATCCAGTCTGACCCCACTTGCCATAAAGGAAGGCTCCACCCGATCCCTCCCAACAGGTGGCCATCCAGCTCTTGACTCACAGTAGTCTGCCATTGGGAGGGGCCCCCGAAGGCCATCTAGTCTGACCCCACTTGCCATAAAGGAAGGCTCCACCCGATCCCTCCCAACAGGTGGCCGTCCAGCTCTTGACTCATAGTATCCTAGGGTCGGAAGGGGTGTCCAGGCAGCCTGTCTTCCAGCAGAGTTGGGAGGGGCCCCTAAAGGTCATCCAGTCTGACCCCCTGCTGCCAATGCTTCCCTATGGAGACCTCTCTCAAAGCTCTCCAATGGAAGGCACCACCCAATCCCTCCCAACAGGTGGCCGTTCAGCACCTGGATCACAGTAGCCTAGAGTTGGGAGAGACCCCCAAAGGAAGGACCCCCCTCTAAGGAAAGGCGCCACCCGATCCCTCCCAACAGATGGCCATCCAGCTCTTCTTGACTCATATCCTAGAGTCGGAAGGGACGCCCAGGCAGCAGAGTTGGGAGGGGTCTCTAAAGAACATCCAGTCTGACCCCCTTCTGCCAATACTTCCCTATGGAGACCCTTCCCAATGCTTCCCTATGGAGACCTCTCCTAATGTGTCATCGAAGGCTTTCAAGGCTGGAATCACAGGGTTGTTGTGTGTCTTCCGGCTGTGTGGCCATGTTCCAGAAGCATTCTCTCCTGGTGATTCACCCACATCTATGGAGGTATCCTCAGAGGTTGTGAGACCTCTCCTCATGCTTTCTTATGGAGATTTCTCTCAATGTTTTCTTATGGAGACCTCTCCCAATGCTTTTCTTCCCAATGCTTTCCTATGGAGACCTCTCCTCATGCTTCCCTATGGAGACCTCTCTCAATGTTTTTCTTCCCAATGCATTCCTATGGAGAACTTTCCCAAAGCTTTCCTATGGAGACCTCTCCTCATGCTTTCCTATGGAGCACTCTCTCAATGCTTTCCTGTAGAGCACTCTCTCAATGCTTTCCTATGGAAACGTCTTCCCAATGCTTTCCTATGGAGCACTCTCTCAATGCTTTCCTATGGAGCACTCTCTCAATGCTTTCCTGTAGAGCACTCTCTCAATGCTTTCCTATGGAAACGTCTTCCCAATGCTTTCCTATGGAGCACTCTCTCAATGCTTTCCTATGGAGCACTCTCTCAATGCTTTCATATGGCGCACTCTCTCAATGCTTTCCTATGGAAACGTCTTCCCAATGCTTTCCTATAGAGCACTCTCTCAATGCTTTCCTGTGGAGCACTCTCTCAATGCTTTCCTGTGGAGCACTCTCTCAATGCTTTCCTGTGGAGCACTCTCTCAATGCTTTCCTGTGGAGCACTCTCTCAATGCTTTCCTGTGGAGCACTCTCTCAATGCTTTCCTATGGAGCACTCTCTCAATGCTTTCCTGTGGAGCACTCCCTCAATGCTTTCCTTTGGAGCACTCTCTCAATGCTTTCCTGTGGAGCACTCTCTCAATGCTTTCCTATGGAGCACTCTCTCAATGCTTTCCTGTGGAGCACTCTCTCAATGCTTTCCTATGGAGCACTCTCTCAATGCTTTCCTGTGGAGCACTCTCTCAATGCTTTCCTGTGGAGCACTCCCTCAATGCTTTCCTTTGGAGCACTCTCTCAATGCTTTCCTGTGGAGCACTCTCTCAATGCTTTCCTGTGGAGCACTCTCTCAATGCTTTCCTGTGGAGCACTCTCTCAATGCTTTCCTATGGAGCACTCTCTCAATGCTTTCCTGTGGAGCACTCTCTCAATGCTTTCCTATGGAGCACTCTCTCAATGCTTTCCTATGGAGCACTCTCTCAATGCTTTCCTATGGAAACGTCTTCCCAATGCTTTCCTATAGAGCACTCTCTCAATGCTTTCCTGTGGAGCACTCTCTCAATGCTTTCCTATGGAGCACTCTCTCAATGCTTTCCTGTGGAGCACTCTCTCAATGCTTTCCTGTGGAGCACTCTCTCAATGCTTTCCTGTGGAGCACTCTCTCAATGCTTTCCTATGGAGCACTCTCTCAATGCTTTCCTGTGGAGCACTCTCTCAATGCTTTCCTGTGGAGCACTCTCTCAATGCTTTCCTGTGGAGCACTCTCTCAATGCTTTCCTATGGAGCACTCTCTCAATGCTTTCCTGTGGAGCACTCCCTCAATGCTTTCCTTTGGAGCACTCTCTCAATGCTTTCCTGTAGAGCACTCTCTCAATGCTTTCCTATGGAGCACTCTCTCAATGCTTTCCTGTGGAGCACTCTCTCAATGCTTTCCTATGGAGCACTCTCTCAATGCTTTCCTATGGAGCACTCTCTCAATGCTTTCCTATGGAAACGTCTTCCCAATGCTTTCCTATAGAGCACTCTCTCAATGCTTTCCTGTAGAGCACTCTCTCAATGCTTTCCTGTGGAGCACTCTCTCAATGCTTTCCTGTGGAGCACTCTCTCAATGCTTTCCTATGGAGCACTCTCTCAATGCTTTCCTATGGAGCACTCTCTCAATGCTTTCCTGTGGAGCACTCTCTCAATGCTTTCCTATGGAGCACTCTCTCAATGCTTTCCTGTGGAGCACTCTCTCAATGCTTTCCTGTGGAGCACTCTCTCAATGCTTTCCTGTGGAGCACTCTCTCAATGCTTTCCTATGGAGCACTCTCTCAATGCTTTCCTGTGGAGCACTCTCTCAATGCTTTCCTATGGAGCACTCTCTCAATGCTTTCCTGTGGAGCACTCTCTCAATGCTTTCCTATGGAGCACTCTCTCAATGCTTTCCTGTGGAGCACTCTCTCAATGCTTTCCTGTGGAGCACTCTCTCAATGCTTTCCTATGGAGCACTCTCTCAATGCTTTCCTGTGGAGCATTCTCTCAATGCTTTCCTATGGAGCACTCTCTCAATGCTTTCCTATGGAGCACTCTCTCAATGCTTTCCTGTGGAGCACTCTCTCAATGCTTTCCTATGGAGCACTCTCTCAATGCTTTCCTGTGGAGCACTCTCTCAATGCTTTCCTGTGGAGCACTCTCTCAATGCTTTCCTGTGGAGCACTCTCTCAATGCTTTCCTGTGGAGCACTCTCTCAATGCTTTCCTGTGGAGCACTCTCTCAATGCTTTCCTATGGAGCACTCTCTCAATGCTTTCCTGTGGAGCACTCTCTCAATGCTTTCCTGTGGAGCACTCTCTCAATGCTTTCCTATGGAGCACTCTCTCAATGCTTTCCTGTGGAGCACTCTCTCAATGCTTTCCCGTGGAGCACTCTCTCAATGCTTTCCTATGGAGCACTCTCTCAATGCTTTCCTGTGGAGCACTCCCTCAATGCTTTCCTTTGGAGCACTCTCTCAATGCTTTCCTGTAGAGCACTCTCTCAATGCTTTCCTATGGAGCACTCTCTCAATGCTTTCCTGTGGAGCACTTTCTCAATGCTTTCCTATGGAGCACTCTCTCAATGCTTTCCTATGGAGCACTCTCTCAATGCTTTCCTATGGCGCACTCTCTCAATGCTTTCCTATGGAAACGTCTTCCCAATGCTTTCCTATAGAGCACTCTCTCAATGCTTTCCTATGGAGCACTCTCTCAATGCTTTCCTATGGAGCACTCTCTCAATGCTTTCCTATGGAGCACTCTCTCAATGCTTTCCTGTGGAGCACTCTCTCAATGCTTTCCTGTGGAGCACTCTCTCAATGCTTTCCTATGGAGCACTCTCTCAATGCTTTCCTGTGGAGCACTCTCTCAATGCTTTCCTGTGGAGCACTCTCTCAATGCTTTCCTGTGGAGCACTCTCTCAATGCTTTCCTATGGAGCACTCTCTCAATGCTTTCCTATGGAGCACTCTCTCAATGCTTTCCTATGGAGCACTCTCTCAATGCTTTCCTATGGAGCACTCTCTCAATGCTTTCCTGTGGAGCACTCTCTCAATGCTTTCCTGTGGAGCACTCTCTCAATGCTTTCCTGTAGAGCACTCTCTCAATGCTTTCCTGTGGAGCACTCTCTCAATGCTTTCCTATGGAGCACTCTCTCAATGCTTTCCTATGGAGCACTCTCTCAATGCTTTCCTGTGGAGCACTCTCTCAATGCTTTCCTATGGAGCACTCTCTCAATGCTTTCCTGTGGAGCACTCTCTCAATGCTTTCCTGTGGAGCACTCTCTCAATGCTTTCCTGTGGAGCACTCTCTCAATGCTTTCCTGTGGAGCACTCTCTCAATGCTTTCCTGTGGAGCACTCTCTCAATGCTTTCCTATGGAGCACTCTCTCAATGCTTTCCTGTGGAGCACTCTCTCAATGCTTTCCTGTGGAGCACTCTCTCAATGCTTTCCTATGGAGCACTCTCTCAATGCTTTCCTGTGGAGCACTCTCTCAATGCTTTCCTGTGGAGCACTCTCTCAATGCTTTCCTATGGAGCACTCTCTCAATGCTTTCCTGTGGAGCACTCTCTCAATGCTTTCCTGTGGAGCACTCTCTCAATGCTTTCCTATGGAGCACTCTCTCAATGCTTTCCTGTGGAGCACTCTCTCAATGCTTTCCTGTGGAGCACTCTCTCAATGCTTTCCTATGGAGCACTCTCTCAATGCTTTCCTGTGGAGCACTCTCTCAATGCTTTCCTATGGAGCACTCTCTCAATGCTTTCCTGTGGAGCACTCTCTCAATGCTTTCCTATGGAGCACTCTCTCAATGCTTTCCTGTGGAGCACTCTCTCAATGCTTTCCTATGGAGCACTCTCTCAATGCTTTCCTGTGGAGCACTCTCTCAATGCTTTCCTGTGGAGCACTCTCTCAATGCTTTCCTATGGAGCACTCTCTCAATGCTTTCCTGTAGAGCACTCTCTCAATGCTTTCCTATGGAGCGCTCTCTCAATGCTTTACTGTGGAGCACTCTCTCAATGCTTTCCTATGGAGCACTCTCTCAATGCTTTCCTATGGAGCACTCTCTCAATGCTTTCCTATGGAGCACTCTCTCAATGCTTAAACTCATTCCCAGAAGTTAGAGACTCTACTGGACTCCAAGGACTATGGTTGGACGGTACTCCCAGAGATCATTTAGTCCAAACCTCTTCTATCAGGATGACACAATCCAATCCCTCCTGAGACATGGTCATCCCGCCCCATAGACCTCAACAGGCTCATGGAGAAGTAGGGCTACAGCACTGCAAGAGTCAGAAGGGACCCCCAAAGGCCATCCAGTCTGACCCCTTCTGCCATAAAGGAAGGCAACACCCAATCCTTTCCAACAGGTAACTGTCCAGCTCCTGAATCATAGAATCTTAGAGTTGGAAGGGAATTTGGAAAGAACTCCCAACGGTCATCTAGTCTAACCATCCAATCCCTCCCAATGGCAGCCATCCAGCTCCTGAATCAAAGTATCCTAGAGTTGGAAGGGATCCCCAAAGGCCATCTAGTCCAAGCTCCAAATGCCATAAAGGAAGACACCACCCAATCCCTCCCAGCAGTTGACCATTCAGTCTCATAGACCTTAACGGGTTCATGGGGAAGTCAGGCTACAGAAACAAGCACTCTCAACAGATGGAAGGAACACCCAAAGGCCATCCATAATGCTTTCTAATGGAGATCTCTCTCAATTATATAAATGTATGTGTGTGTGTGTATGTGTGTGTGTGTGTGTATATATATATATATATATATATATATATATATATATATATATATTTAGAGAGAGAGAGAGAGAGAGAGAGAGAGAGCTTTTCTCAACCCCAAGGCGGACTCAAAGCGGTTGGCCACCTGTCGAGAGGGCTTTGGTGGCACCTTCCTTTATGGCAGAAGAGGTCAGACTGGATGACCTTTAAAGGTCCCTTCCAACTCTGCTGAAAGAGAAAGAGAGAGAGAGAGAGAGAGAGAGAGAGAGAGAGAGAGAGAGAGAGAGAGCCACCCTAGGACGCTATGATTCAGTAGCTGGATGGCCATCTGTTGGGAGGGATCGGGTGGCGCTTTCCTTCCCGCAGAAGGGGTCAGACTGGATAGTCTCTGTGGGTCCCTCCAAACTCTGCTGGAAGACTCTCTCTCATCTATCTATAGCATCTCCTCTGCCTGCCTGCCTGTCTCTCGCTATATATATCTATAGCCCTAATCTCTTTCCAATGCATATCCACAATCCGACTTTCCATTGCTCTCTCTCTCATCTCTCTCTCCCTCCTTCTCTCTCTCTTCTCTCTGTCATCTATCTCTAGTCTACCTATCTCTTTCTCTCTTCTATCTGTCTATATCTTATCGTCTCCCATCCATCTTTCACCATCAACCTCTGATTCCTTTCTATCATCTATTTATTTATGTACCTAACTAGCTATCATTCTTATCTATCTATCTATCTATCTATCTATCTAGTATCTATCTAGTGGGGCCCCTGGTGGCGCAGTGTGTTAAAGCGCTGAGCTGCTGAATTTGCGGACCAAAAGGTCCCAGGTTCAAATCCCAGGAGCGGAATGAGCGCCCACTGTTAGCCCCAGCTCCTGCCAACCTAGCAGTTCAAAAACATGCCAATGTGAGTAGATCAATAGGTACGGCTCCAGCGGGAAGGTAATGGCCTCCATCCAGTCATGCCAGCAGCCACATGACCTTGGAGGTGTCTATGGATAATGCCGGCTCTTGGGCTTAGAAATGGAGATGAGCACCAACCCCCCAGAGTCGATCACGACTGGACTTAACGTCAGGGAAACCTTTACCTTTACTCTATCTATCTATCTATCTATCTATCTATCTATCTATCTATCTATCTATCTATCATGTCTATCTATCTGTCTATCTGTCTAGCTATCCATCTGTCTATCCATCTATCCATCCATCTATCCATCTATCTGTCTGTCTGCCTGTCTATCCATCTATTCGTCTGTTTGTCTATCCATCCTTTTCTATCCATCTGTCTCTCTGTCTGTCTATCTATCTATCCATCTATCCATTAATCTGTCCATCTATCTGTCTGTCTGTCTGTCTCTCTCTCTCTCCATCCATCCATCCATCTATATTGATCTATCCCTCGGTTCGTCTGGCTGTCTGACTATCCAGCTATCTGTCTGTCTATTCATCTATCCGTCTGTCTAACTATCTGTCTGTTCATCCATCTATCTATCCATCTATCTGTCTGTCTGTCCATCTATCCATCCATCTATCTGTCTGTCTGTCCATCTAGCTGTCTGTCTATCTACCGGTAGCTATCCATCCATCCATCCGTCTATCTATCCCTCTATCAATCTATCGATCCATCTATCTATCTATCTATCTATCTATCTATCTATCTATCTATCTATCTATCGGTCTGTCTGTCTGTCTGTCTGACTATCCATCTATCTGTCTATCCACCTGTCTATGTATCAGTCTATCTATCTATCTATCTATCTATCTATCTATCATCTATCTCTCTATCCATCTATCTGTCTCTATATATCCATGGGTGCATCTACACTGTAGAATTAATGCAGTTTGACCCACATTAGTGTCCCTTCAGGAGAGTGTGGGGTACCAAAGAGGGACGGGGGTCCAGACGCAACTTCCTTTGGGGGACCCCACACGAGAGGCTCCTGCGGTCAAAAGGGTCAAAGGAAAAGTGGCCGGAGCACCCAGTGGCCGTTGACCCCCAGTGGCCGATGCCCGGGGAGGGCTGTGCCCCCCTCCCTTGAGTGGCATGGCATCCTCCATCTGCTGGCAGATGCTTCCGGAACACAATGTCCAACCACCCCCCCTCCCCCCCAGTGGTCATTTGCAAGGGCTACTTAGTCCTCGGTGCCCAAATGCTTCCTACTTATTTCCTTCCTTCCTTCCTTCCTTACGTAAGGCCTTTTAACGGCTTAGTGGGCATTTGGTGGGCGTTGGGCCATCCGCACATGTGGCAGATGCCGGAGGGAAATTGGCCAGAGACCCTCCTATTGAGGTCACGCCTGGATTTGGATGCATATGAAAACAAAACATCCACACATTGGAGCAAAAGTCCAGAGAAACCCAGGGTGCGTCTACACTGCAGAATGGATGCACTTTGGGACCACTTTCCCTAATGTCTTGCCAAAGGCTTTCATGGCTGTAATCACTGGTTTGCTGTGAAGTTTCCAGACTGTATGGCCATGTTCCAGAAGCATTCTCTCCTGACATTTTGCCCACATCTATGGCAGACATCCTCAGAGGTTGTGAGGTCTGTTGGAAACTAGGCAAGTGGGGTTGATATATCTGTGGAATGATGTCCAGGGTGGGAGAAGGAACTCTTGTCTTGGGTGGCAAGTGTGAATGTTGCCATTGGCCACCTTGATTAGCATTGAATGGCCTTGCAGCTTCAAAGCCTGGCTGCTTTCTGCCTGGGGGAATCCTTTGTTGGGAGGTGTTAGCTGGCCCTGGTTGTTTTCTGTCTGGAATTCCAGACAATGTGCTGCAGTGGGATATCATTCCCACAAAGACGTTTTTGCAGTTTAATAAATATTATAATAATATAATATAATAATTATTATTTAATTATATAATATAATAATTCTGTAATACCATTATAATATAATATTTTTTTTCTATGCCAGGAGTTACTTGAGAAACTGCCAGTCACTTCTGGTGTGAGAGGATTGGCTGTCTGCAAGGACATTGCCCAGGGGACATTGCCCGGATGTTTTACCATTCTCTCATATCCCCGCAGGAGAAGCTGGAGCTGACAGACGGAAGCTCACCCCGCTCCTCAGATTTGAACTGCTAACCTTTTGGTCAGCAGTCCTGCCGCCACAAGGGTTTAATCCATAGCAGCCCCAGGGGCTCTATTATAATATAATTATAATATAATAATATAATATAACGTACTATAGCAGAATGTCCTTCCATAAAAGCAGAGTTTTTGCAGTTTAATACACTTTCACCATGTTTTTATGACAATAGAACCAATTAGGAAGTGACATTTTAAACCCAGGAACAAAAACTGTGTTATATAGTCTAATCTATAATAATAATATAATATAATACATATAATATTATAATAAATATATTAAGTAATACAATATAATAAAATGGTAAAACCCATTAGGAAATTGTATTGATAACCCAGGAACAAAAATCATGTTGCACAGTGTAATCTATAATAATAATACTAATACCGTAGAGTCTCATTTATCCAACATTAGCTTATCCAACGTTCTGGATTATCCAACGCAGTCTGCATTTTAGTAGTCAATGTTTTTGTAGTCAATGTTTTCAATATATTGTGATATTTTGGTGCTAAATTCGTAAATACAGTAATTACAACATAACATTACTGCGTATTGAACTACTTTTTCTGTCAAATTTGTTGTATAACATGATGTTTTGGTGCTTAGTTTGTAAAATCATAACCTAATTTGATGTTTAATAGGCTTTTCCTTAATCCCTCCTTATTATCCAAGATATTCGCTTATCCAAGCTTCTGCCAGCCCGTTTAGCTTGGATAAGTGAGACTCTACTGTAATACAATATAATAAAATGGTAGAACCCATTAGGAAAGTGTATTGATAACCCAGAAACACAAATCATGTTACATGGTGTAATCTATAATAATAATACTAATAATAAGGTAAAGGTAAAGGTTTTCCCCTGACGTTAAGTCCAGTCATGTTTGACTCTGGGGGTTGGTGCTCATGTCCATTTCTAAGCCAAAGAGCCGGCGTTGTCCGTAGACACCTCCAAGGTCATGTGACCACTGGCATGACTGCATGGAGCGCTGTTACCTTCCTGCCGGAGCAGTACCTATTGATCTACTCACACTCTGGAGGTTGGTGCTCATCTCCATTTCCGTTGTCCGTAGACACCTCCAAGGTCATGTGACCACTGGCATGACTGCATGGAGCGCTGTTACCTTCCTGCCGGAGCGGTACCTATTGATCTACTCACGTTCTGGGGGTTGGTGCTCATTTCCATTTCTAAGCTAAAGAGCCGGCGTTGTCCGTAGACACCTCCAAGGTCATGTGACCACTGGCATGACTGCATGGAGCGCCGTTACCTTCCTGCCGGAGCAGTACCTATTGATCTACTCACGCTCTGGGGGTTGGTGCTCATTTCCATTTCTAAGCCAAAGAGCCGGCGTTGTCCGTAGACACCTCCAAGGTCATGTGGCCACTGGCATGACTGCATGGAGCGCTGTTACCTTCCCGCCGGAGCAGTACCTATTGATCTACTCACGCTCTGGGGGTTGGTGCTCATTTCCATTTCTAAGCCAAAGAGCCGGCGTTGTCCGTAGACACCTCCAAGGTCATGTGGCCACTGGAATGACTGCATGGAGCGCCGTTACCTTCCCGCCGGAGCGGTACCTATTGATCTACTCACATTGGCATGTTTTTAACTGCTAGGTTGGCAGGAGCTGGGGCTAACAGCGGGTGCTCACTCCGCTCCCGGGGTTTGAACCTGGGACCTTTCGGTCTCCAGCTCAGTGCTTTAACGCACTTCGCCACCGGGGCTCCTAATACTAATAATATGATATAATAAATATAATAATATAATAAATATTATATTATAACAAATATAATACAATAATGTACTTCTTGAACCAATTAGGAAATGACACTGATATCCCAGGAACACAAATTGTGTTGTGTAGTGTAATAAAACTGTGGTCCCTTTGGCTGCAGGCTGGAACTTCCCAAGTGTGGGGAACCAAGTGCAATAATCAGGAAAAGCTAGAATGATATCCCAGGGACTCTGTGTGCCAATCAAGGGCTGGGAAGTGGGCGTGCGAAGAAGGCCTTCCTGGGGCACAACCTTGGCCTGCAAAGCGTCTCCTGCCGAGAGAGGAGAGGAGAGCCAAGGCAGGCCGGCGGGTGGACGGGGCTATTTCTGCTCCTGGAAACCAGAGAGCCTTGAGCCGGAGGGACGGACCGAGGTGGCTCTCTAATCCCTGCCTGGCCTGCCGCTGGGCTAATTGGGCCGGTCCCTCCCCTCGCCCTCAATCCACCGCCAGGCAGAAGGGACACGACACCGGCAGCCCCGCCGTCGCCCTGCCTTCGCACGTTCCAAGGTTGCATCTGCACCGCAGGACAAATGCAGATTGGCACCATTGGGACTGTCAAGGCTCCAGCTATGGATCCCTGGGAGTTGTTGTCGTTGTTGCTCTTGTTATTGTTATTATACTAGCTTGGAGACCCGGCGGTACCCGGGTAATTAGAAGAAGGCATTGTTTGTTTGGAGATGTTAGGTAATATCACCATGGCCGGCCCAGGGTAATTTTCAAGTGTAGGCGAACAATCACTGAAAAATAAAAGCGTTGGATAAGCGAAAATGTTGGATAATAAGGAGGGATTAAGGAAAACCCTATTAAACATTATGACTTTACAAATTAAGCAACAAGACATCATGTTTTACAACAAATCAACCAAAAAAGCAATTCAATACATGGTAATGTTATGTAGGAATTACTATATTTGCAGATTTAGCACCAAACATTGAACTGGGATACAGGGCAGTGTGGACTCAGATAAACCAGTTCAAAGCAGATATTGTGGGTTATTCTGCCTTGATATTCTGGATTTTATGGCTGTGTGCCATATAACCCAGAATATCAAGGCAGATAATCCACATTATCTGCTTTGAACTGGATTATACAGCAGTGTGGACTCAGATAACCCAGATCAAGGCAGATATTGTGGGTTATTCTGCTTTGATATTCTGGGTTATATGGCTGTGTGGAAGAGCACTGAGGGTCCCCATGACCAACTGAACATACTGCAGGCATTTAGGGGAATGGGTTTTGGTTTTGGGACTTGTAGTTCACTTGCTGCAGAAAGCACTGAACCCAATTGAGGTAAGATCTGGAACAGATTTGGCACACACACAGACCCAGCATAGCCAACTGTGCATACAGGCCTGGTTTGGGGGTGACTGACCTTGGATCTCGGAGTTGTAGTTCACCCTTATCCAGAGAACCCTGAACCCAGTTTTATTTATTTATTTATTTACAGTATTTATATCCCGCCCTTCTTTCTCACCCCGAAGGGGACTCAGGGCGGATTACAATGAACACATATATGGCAAACATTCAATGCCAACAGACAAACAACATTCAGTTTAGACAGACACAGAGGCATTTTCAACATCTTTCCATCTTCACGATTCTGGCCACAGGGGGAGCTGTTGCTTTATCGTCCATTGGTGGCTGTTCTTCCTCTTCTTTTCCTCGTGAGCAGTTTTGTGGTGTTGTAAATTAGTTAAATTAGCCTCCCGCATAAAGCGTACCTAAATTTTCCCTACTTGACAGATACAACTGACTTTCGGGGCTGCTAGGTCAACAGCAAGCCGGGGCTTTTTTTTTTATGGTCGGAGGCTTAACCCGACCCGGGCTTCGAACTCATGACCTCTCGGTCAGTAGTGATTTATAGCAGCTGGTTACTAGCCAGCTGTGCCACAGCCCGGCGGAGGGCGGATGTGCACCAAACTTGGCACAAAGACCCAACATGGCCAACTGCGAATACTCGCAGGGTTTGGGGGGTGATTGCCCTGGGAATCTGGCGGGGGTAGGCGCTGGTCAGGCGGGGGCAGGCATCGTCGCCAGGCGAGAGGCTGCCGAGGTCGGCGAGGCTGGCCAGAGGCCGTGGGCCTGGGAGGAGGAGGCAAGGGTGTGCAGGCCACTGTCCTGCGCGCCTCTCGCCTTCTCATGCAAAGAGAAGAGGGAGGCGAGAGGTTGGTTTTAGGGCACTGCGCCCCCCACACTATGGCGCCTTAAGCAACTGCCTAAATTGCCTTACGGTTGAACCGCCCCTGCTAACAGCCCACCAGATGCAGTTGCAACGCGGCAGATAGGAAGATAGGGTTGTTGTATGTCTTTCGGGCTGTGTGGCCATGTTCCAGAAGTATTCTCTCCTGACGTTTCACCCACATCTATGGCAGGCATCCTCAGAGGTTGTGAGGTATGGATAAACTGAGGAAAGGAAAGAATATATATCTGTGTAGAGTCCAGGGTGTGGCAAGAGTCCTTTGTCACTGGGAAGCCAGCATTAATGTTTCAGTTAATCACCCTAATTAGCATTGGAAAGGTTTTGTCTCTTGCCTGGGGGCATCCTTTGTTCAGTCAAGCCCTCGGAGTTTTGGTTCCCATCTACTGTTTTGATTTTGGAGTTTTGTAATACTGGCAGCCAGATTTTGTTCATTTTCATGGTTTCTTCCTTTCTGTTGAAGTTGTCCACATGCTTGTGGATTTCAATGGCTTCTCTGTGTAGTCTGACATGATAGTTGTTGGAGTGGTCCAGCATTTCTGTGTTCTCAAATAATATCCTGTGTCCAGGCTGGTTCATCAAATGCTCTGCTATGGCTGATTTCTCTGGTTGAGGAAGATGTTCCAGGGGATTGCAAAGGCATTTGAACTTGAACTGCCAGGACTGAGTGCTGTGGGATCGCTGGGAGTTGCAGTTGTGCAAGGTCTGGAGCCTCCTCTGGGTGCATCCACAGGAGGACGAATGGAATGGAATAAGCAAATGGGTGGATAAAGGATCGGATAGATGGCTTGGTGGGAGGCGAAGAGATAGAGAAAGAGAGGAATGTATTGGTGAATTGATGGATGGGGAGAGATAGATAGATAGATCGATCGATCGATCGATCGATAGATAGATAGATAACGTGTTTCCCCAAAGATAAGACATCCCCTGAAAATAAGACCTGGAGCAAAAAATAATACAAGACACTGTCTTATTTTTGGGGAAACAGGATAGATAGATAGATAGATAGATAGATAGATAGATAGATAGATAGAGACACCGGCGAAGAAATAGAGAGATAGAGAAAGAGAGGAATGTATTGGTGAATGGATGGATGGGGAGATATAGATAGATCGATAGATAGATAGATAGATAGATAGATAGATAACGTGTTTCCCCAAAGATAAGACATCCCCTGAAAATAAGACCTGGAGCAAAAAATAATATAAGACACTGTCTTATTTTTGGGGAAACGGGATAGATAGATAGATAGATAGATAGATAGATAGATAGATAGATAGATAGATAGATAGATAGAGAGACAGGCGAAGAAATAGAGAGATAGAGAAAGAGAGGAATGTATTGGTGAATTGATGGATGGGGAGAGATAGATAGATCGATCGATAGATAACGTGTTTCCCCAAAGATAAGACATCCCCTGAAAATAAGACCTGGAGCAAAAAATAATATAAGACACTGTCTTATTTTTGGGGAAACGGGATAGATAGATAGATAGATAGATAGATAGATAGATAGATAGATAGATAGATAGAGAGACAGGCGAAGAAATAGAGAGATAGAGAAAGAGAGGAATGTATTGGTGAATGGATGGATGGGGAGATATAGATAGATAGATCGATAGATAGATAAATAATGTGTTTCCCCAAAGATAAGCCATCCCCTGAAAATAAGACCTAGTGCATCTTTGGGAGCAAAAAATAATATAAGACACTGTCTTATTTTTGTGGAAACATGATAGATAGATAGATAGACAGACAGACAGATAGATAGAGACACAGGTGAAGAAATAGAGAGATAGAGAAAGAGAGGAATGTATTGGTGAATGGATGGATAGGGAGATAGATAGATAGATAGATAGATAGATAGATAGATAGATCGATAGGGAAATGTATTGGTGGATGGAGAGGTGGATCAATAAGGGGATGACAGGGGAAGACCGAGAAAGAAATGAATAGGGAAGTAGGTAGATAAATAAGGAGGTAGAGAAAGAAAGAATAGAACATGGCAGTTTTATGGTCACTGTACATCGTGTAACGAAATTGCCTGCAGTTTGGTCAGCACTCCAACTGCCAGGGCCCAGGGCTATGGGATCCCTGGGAGTTGTAGTTTTGCAAGGTCCTGAGTCTCCTCTGGGTGCATCCACACTGCAGGATTAATGCAGTTTGACACCCCTCGGATTGCCACGGGTCAGTGCTGTGGGATCCTATGAGTCTGGTGAGACACCCACACTCTTTGGTTGAGAAGGCTCAGGGCCTTTTGGAACTTCGTCTCCCATTTATTGCAAGGCATCACGGCACAAAAGCTCAAGTGGTGTCACCCTGCATTACGTTGACAGTGTAGATGCAGCAGAAGAGAAATAGACCTTGAAGGAGAGTGGGAAGAGCTGCATCATGCTTTTAAGCATGAGATGCAAATGTCACACTTTTTGCCTGGATTAAACATGGCCCCCAGATCTCTGGATGTTGAACATGAAATGCTAGAGATCTGTGCAGGAGGCAGCGAGAAGCCAAAGGATGCTGCAAGGACCCTCAAGAGACTCTTGTCCAGGAGCCATTGGTCCCCATGGGGAATTCCTTAGGGAGAGACACTCTTTGGCTTTGCAAGTGGAACACAAATCCCAATTAATGAGCAATTAGCAATCCGTTGCGCCAGTGGTTCCCTATCAGGCCACAAGAGGGCGGCAGTTGCTGTCCAAATGTTCTTTTGCGTTCTCTGCTGTGTCGTCTTCTCAGGTACAGAAAACCTAGAAGAGCCCATTTTCCACAATAATAATAATAATAATAATAATAATAATAATAATAATAATAATAATAATAACAACAACAACAACAACAACAACAGCAACAACAACAACAACAAAATTACGATCTGCCAACTGCAAAAGGCCACCCTGCTGGGATCTGCGCGCATCATCCGAAAATACATCACAGAGTCCTAGACACTTGGGAAGTGTTCGACTTGTGATTTTGTGATATGAAATCCAGCATATCTATCTTGTTTGCTGTGTCATAATAAAATAATAATAACAACAACAACAACAACAACAACAACAACAAAATTACGATCTGCCAACTGCAAAAGGCCACCCTGCTGGGATCTGCGCGCATCATCTGAAAATACATCACACAGTCCTAGACACTTGGGAAGAGTTCGACTTGTGATTTTGTGATATGAAATCCAGCATATCTATCTTGTTTGCTGTGTCATAATAAAATAATAACAACAACAACAACAACAACAACAACAACAACAACAAAATTACGATCTGCCAACTGCAAAAGGCCACCCTGCTGGGATCTGCACGCATCGTCCGAAAATACATCACACAGTCCTAGACACTTGGGAAGTGTTCGACTTGTGATTTTGTGATATGAAATCCAGCATATCTATCTTGTTTGCTGTGTCATAATAAAATAATAATAATAATAATAATAATAATAATAATAATAATAATAATTCAAGTCCCACCTCCCAGCAGCAAAGAACTGGTGGGATCACAAACCTGCAAAAGTCTTGGGAAATGAGCACGCAAAGAGACTGTGGGACTTCCGAATCCAGACTGACAAAGTTCTGGAACACAACACACCAGACATCACAGTTGTGGAAAAGAACAAGGTTTGGATCCTTGATGTCGCCATCCCAGGTGACAGTCGCATTGACGAAAAACAACAGGAAAAGCTCAGCCGCTCTCAGGACCTCAAGATTGAACTTCAAAGACTCTGGCAGAAACCAGTGCAGGTGGTCCCGGTGGTGATGGGCACACTGGGTGCCATGCCAAAAGATCTCAGCTGGCATTTGGAAACAATAGACATTGACAAAATCAGGATTTGCCAGCTGCAAAAGGCCACCCTCCTGGGATCTGCGCACATCATTCGAAAATACATCACACAGTCCTAGACACTTGGGAAGCGTTCGGAAGTCCCACAGTATCTTTGCTCATTTTCCAATACTTTTGCAGGTTTGTGATCCCACCAGTTCTTTGCTGCTGGCAGGTGGTACTTGATGCATAAGTTCCAATGGATCATTTGGGCCACAGAGTTGTGCCTCTGTTTGTAGTCTGTCTGTGCAATTTTCTTACAGCAGCTGAGGATATGATCCATGGTTTCGTCGGTTTCCTTGCACAGTCTGCATTTTGGGTCATCAGCTGATTTTTCAATCTTGGCCTTAATTGCATTTGTTCTGATGTCTTGCTCCTGGGCTGCAAGGATCAGGCCTTCTGTCTCCTTCTTCAGGGTCCCATTCATGAGCCAGAGCCAGGTCTTCTCCTTCTCAGCTTTTCCTTCAATTTTGTCAAGGAACTTTCCATGCAATGTTTTGTTGTGCCAGTTGTCAGCTCTAGTTTGTAGTGTGGTTTTCTTGTACTGGTTTTTTGTCTGCTGTGCATTGAGGAGTTTCTGATTTTTGACTTCAATCAAGGCAGGTTCTTCACTTTGCTTGACATATTCTGCCAGGGCATGTTCTTCTTCTTTGACTGCTTGTTTTACTTGTAAGAGTCCTCTGCTCCCTGATCTTCTAGGCAGATATAGCTGGTCAACATCACTGTGAGGATGATCATTATTTCTTCTTCTTTCTTCTTTCTTCTTTTTCTTCTTCTTCTTCTTCTTCTTCTTCTTCTAGCTTTTATGGAGGTTTTTATATGTGTCTTTGTGGCACAAGGGGAAAAAGGAAGGGGCCTGAGGCTATTAGGAATGGTGGGAGTTGGAGTCCAAAACCTCTGGAGGGAGGGCCAAAGTTGGACCATGCCTGGTGTAGATGCACCCTGTGCTGTATTTTGCAAATACAGTAGAGTCTCACTTATCCAACATTCGCTTATCCAACGTTCTGGATTATCCAACGCATTTTTGTAGTCAATGTTTTCAATATATCATTATATTTTGGTGCAAAATTCGTAAATACAGTAATTACTACGTAGCATTACTGCATACTGAACTACTTTTTCTGTCAAATTTGTTGTATAACATGATGTTTTGGTGCTTAATTTGTAAAATCATAACCTAATTTGATGTTTAATAGGCTTCTTCTTAATCTCTCCTTATTATCCAACATATTCGCTTATCCAACGTTCTGCCGGCCCGTTTACATTGGATAAGTGAGACTCTACTGTAGTCGGCTGAGATTGTATTCGGTTGCAATGCTCGATGTCCAGAGAATGAATCTGGGTTGAGGGGCAGAAACCTTATCTGGATCCCCCAAATCCCCTCCCATTGCATCAATGGGGAGGTCACGGGTTGTGGTCATCTGTGGCCGGTCAGCTGAGCTCCGGACTCATGCTCTCCTTTTCCCCTCTGGACGGACATTGGAGGAGCCTTGTTTGCTGAGCAGGACCCTCCCCAGATCCATGGTGGCCATTGTTTGCCTGCAGCAGAACATTTAATAGACATTTAATGGGAAACCGTGTGGGTTTCATTTCCTTGCCAGGCTCATATCCTTTTTCTTGGTTATAATGTCGAGACAGAATTGCTGAGAAGGGGATGGTTGCAGTTGCATGATGATGGCAAGAAGGATGATGCATTTGTATTGGCATCCCATCTTCTTCCAAAACAATAATCCATGCATATCACTATCCACCAATTCATTCCGATGCAACACGATTTTCGTTCCTGGGTCATCAATGTCATTTCCTAATGGGTTCCATGATAAAAACATGGGAAAAGGTGATTGAACTGCACAAACTTTGTTTTTTGCAAAACATCCTGCTATATCTCCATATATAAAAACTAGCTGTGCCCGGCCACGCGTTGCTGTGGCAAAGTGGTGGTGGTATTGGTTAAAAATTGTTGTGTAATTTTTATTTGCCGTTATTTGTATTTTTAAATTATTTTTATTGTAAGTTATCTTTTTATTTATTATATTTTATTATTTTCTCGTATTATTTTTAGTTATTTTCTGTTATTATAGTATTTTATTGTATTAATTTTTAAGTGTTTTTAATTATTTTTAGTGTTTTTTATTATTTTTTATTGGGTTGCTAGGAGACCAAGTTGGAGGAGCTCAGCCTTCTAACTGGCAGCAATTGGATAAAAGCATTTATTCCTCTACCTCTAATTAGGACTTTATTTTTCTTTTCTTTTTGTTGTATCAACCTAGAGGCGTGGATGATGGGTTGTGTTGTCAAATTTCAAGGTTGGGGGGTCTGTAGTTTTGTTGTTTTGTCTGGTGCCGTGATTCCATCACTCTTTTATATATATAGATGTAATGTACGTTTGTAGGACTGAGTAAACAACAAAACCACTGAACCACACCAAATTTGGCCACAAAAGACATAGTCATCCAATCTATGTCTTTCAAACAAAAACAACTAGAAAAATAAATTCCAAATTAGAGGAAGGGCCGTTTTCAACCCTGTCTGCTGGTCAGAAGGGTAGGCCCTGCCCCCTAATTAGGACTGAGTTAACAACAAAACCACTGGGCCAAATCACACCAAATTTGGCCATAATACTCATCCCTTTCCAAGGAGTGACCTTGCAGCTTCAAAGCCTGGCTGCTTCATACCTAGGGGACTCCATTGTTGGCCAACTTGAATACCACTGAATAGCCTCGCAGCTTCAAAGCCTGGCTGCTTCATACCCAGGGGACTCCATTGTTGGCCAACTTGAATACCACTGAATAGCCTCGCAGCTTCAAAGCTTGGCTGCTTCATACCCAGGGGACTCCATTGTTGGCCAACTTGAATACCACTGAATAGCCTCGCAGCTTCAAAGCTTGGCTGCTTCATACCCAGGGGACTCCATTGTTGGCCAACTTGAATACCACTGAATAGCCTCGCAGCTTCAAAGCTTGGCTGCTTCATACCCAGGGGACTCCATTGTTGGCCAACTTGAATACCACTGAATAGCCTTGCAGCTTCAAAGCTTGGCTGCTTCATACCTAGGGGACTCCATTGTTGGCCAACTTGAATACCACTGAATAGCCTCGCAGCTTCAAAGCTTGGCTGCTTCATACCCAGGGGACTCCATTGTTGGCCAACTTGAATACCACTGAATAGCCTTGCAGCTTCAAAGCTTGGCTGCTTCATACCTGGGGGACTCCATTGTTGGCCAACTTGAATACCACTGAATAGCCTCGCAGCTTCAAAGCTTGGCTGCTTCATACCCAGGGGACTCCATTGTTGGCCAACTTGAATACCACTGAATAGCCTTGCAGCTTCAAAGCTTGGCTGCTTCATACCCAGGGGACTCCATTGTTGGCCAACTTGAATACCACTGAATAGCCTCGCAGCTTCAAAGCTTGGCTGCTTCATACCCAGGGGACTCCATTGTTGGCCAACTTGAATACCACTGAATAGCCTTGCAGCTTCAAAGCTTGGCTGCTTCATACCTAGGGGACTCCATTGTTGGCCAACTTGAATACCACTGAATAGCCTCGCAGCTTCAAAGCCTGGCTGCTTCATATCTAGGGGACTCCATTGTTGGCCAACTTGAATACCACTGAATAGCCTCGCAGCTTCAAAGCCTGGCTGCTTCATATCTAGGGGACTCCATTGTTGGCCAACTTGAATACCACTGAATAGCCTCGCAGCTTCAAAGCTTGGCTGCTTCATACCCAGGGGACTCCATTGTTGGCCAACTTGAATACCACTGAATAGCCTCGCAGCTTCAAAGCCTGGCTGCTTCATACCCAGGGGACTCCATTGTTGGCCAACTTGAATACCACTGAATAGCCTCGCAGCTTCAAAGCTTGGCTGCTTCATACCTAGGGGACTCCATTGTTGGCCAACTTGAATACCACTGAATAGCCTCGCAGCTTCAAAGCTTGGCTGCTTCATATCTAGGGGACTCCATTGTTGGCCAACTTGAATACCACTGAATAGCCTCGCAGCTTCAAAGCTTGGCTGCTTCATACCTAGGGGAATCCTCTGTAGGCCACTTCGAATGCCACAAAGAAAACCCCACTTAGGACTATGCCACAGCAACGCGTGGCCGGGCACAGCTAGTTGTTGTTGTTGTTATTGTTATTATTATTATTATTATTATTATATCCCACTTTATCTCCCTAAGGCAGAGTTTCTCAACCTGGGGGTTGGGACCCCTGGGAGGATCGCAAGGGGGTGTCAAAGGGGTCACCAAAGACCACCAGAAAACACATATTTCTGGTGGTCTTAGGAACCCGTTTGGCAGAGAAGGCTCTGCGGGTCCTTCTCTTTCTTTTTGGAAACAGACGGCAAATCCTCCCACCAGAAGCCCAATTTGCCCAATTCTATCACTGGTGGGGTTCAAGGGGCTCTTTGGTTGTAGGTGAACTACAAATCCCAGCAACTACAACTCCCAAATGTCAAGGTCTATTTTCCCCAAACTCCACCAGTGTTCACATTTGGGCATATTGAATATTCCTGCCAAGTTTGGTCCTATATATACACAGACTGTCCCCAAGTTACTAACAAGACAAGTTCTGCAGGCTTGTTCCTAAGTTGAATTTGTATGTAAGTTGGAACACGTACATTTAGAAAAATAACTCCAGCCATGGCAGGAAGGGTTGGATTGTTTACATGTTGTGCTTTGATGGTGCTTTTCCTGAAAGGAGGCAGAAGGGGGTTGGACTGGATGGCCATTGACGTCTCTTTTAACACTGCTTATTATGTATTATGTATTATTATTGATCCTGGATGGCCATCTGTCAGGAGGGCTTTGATGGTGTCTCCCTGCTTGGCAGAAGGGGTTGGACTTGATGGCCTTTGACGTCTCTTTTAACAGTATTTATTATTATTATTATTATTATTATTATTATTATTATTATTATTGATCCTGGATGGCCCTCTGTCAGGAGGGCTTTGATGGTGTCTCCCTGCTTGGCAGAAGGGGATGGACTGGATGGCCTTTGGGGTCTCTTTTAACAATACTTATTATTATTATTATTATTATTATTACTATTATTATTACTGTTATTGATCCTGAATGTCCATCTGTCAGGAGGGCTTCGATGGTGTCTCCATGCTTGGCAGAAGAGGATGTACTGGATGGCCTTTGGGGTCTCTTGTAACAATACTTATTATTATTATTACTATTATTGATCCTGGATGGCCATCTGTCAGGAGGGCTTTGATGGTGTCTCCTTGCTTGGGAGAAGGGGATGGACTGGATGGTCTTTGGGGTCTCTTTTAACAATACTTATTATTATTATTATTATTATTACTATTATTGATCCTGGGTGGCCATCTGTCAGGAGGGTTTCAATGGTGTCTCCCTGCTTGGCAGAAGGGGTTGGACTGGATGGCCTTTGACGTCTCTTTTAACAATATTTATTATTATTATTATTATTATTATTATTATTATTATTATTATTATCATCTATATATATATAAATGAGTGATGGCATCATGGCGACCCACAAAACAACAAAACTACAGGCCCCCCAACCTCGAAATTAGACAACACAACCCATCGTCCATGCCTCTAGGTTGATACAACAAAAAGAAAAGAGAAATGAAGTCCTAATTAGAGGGAGAGCAATAATTTTTTTTATCCAATTGCTGCCAGTTTAGAGGGCTAATCTCTACCCACTTGGTCTCCTAGCAACCAACTCAACCAAGGGACAGCCAGGGTTCAGTTAGGGGACAGGCAGATTTAGGCCTCACTTAGGTCTCTTCCACAGATTATCTAATTTGCACTGGATTATATGGCAGTGTAGACTCAAGGCCCTTCCACTCAGCTATATAACCCATTTATAATCTTATATTATCTGCTTTGCACTGGATTATCTTGAGTCCACACTACCATATAATCCACTTCAGTGTGCATTTTATACAGCTGTGAAGAAGGGGCCTCATATAATCCAGTTCTAAGCAGATAATATAAGATTATCAATATACAATATACAATTCCTCAATACTTTATTTCCCACACCACCATACTTCGCCACAGCAACGCGTGGCCGGGCACAGCTAGTCTATATATATAAAAGAGTGATGGCATCAGGGCAGTGGACAAAACAACAAAAGTACAGGCCCCCCAACCTCAAAATTTGACAACACAACCCATCATCCACGGCACTAGGTTGATACAACAAAAAGAAAAGAAAAATAAAGTCCTAATTAGAGAGAGAGTAATAATTGTTTTTATCCAATTGCTGCCAGTTAGAGTGCTAAGCTCCGCCCACTTGGTTTCCTAGCAACCTACTCAGCTCACGGGACAGGCACAGTTAGGCCTCACTTAGGCATTTTCCATAGATTATCTGATTTTAACTGGATTAAATGGCAGTGTAGACTCAAGGCCCTTCCACACAGCTATATTACCCATTTATAATCTTATATTATCTGCTTTGAACTGGATTATCTTGAGTCCACACTGCCAGATAATTCACTTCAGTGTGCATTTTATACAGTTGTGTAGAAGGGGCCTCAGATAATCCAGTTCTAAGCAGATAATATAAGATTATCAATATACAGTAGAGTCTCACTTATCCAACATAAACAGTCCGGCAGAACGTTGGATAAGTGACTATGTTGGATAATAAGAAGAGATTCAGAAAAAAACTATTAAACATCAAATTAGGTAATGATTATACAAATTAAGCACCAAACATCATGTTATACAACAAATCTGACAGAAAATGTAGTTCAATACTCAGTAATGCTATGTTGTAATTACTGTATTTACAAATTTAGCACCAAAATATCACAATGAATTTAAAACACTGACTACAAAACATTGACTACTAAACGGCAGACTGCGTTGGATAATCCAGAACTTTGGATAACTGAATGTTGGATAAGTGAGATTCTACTGTAATATGAAATAATTACTGTGGTAATCCAGAACAACCCAATTCTGCCATGGAGGACACAATCCAAGCACTCCCAACAGATGGCCACCCAGCCTCTCAATAATAATAAGAATAAGAATATTGTGCAATCCTAAGGTTAGCAGATACCCCTAAGGATCATCCAGTTCAACTTCCTTATATCATGCAGGAGGACACAATCCAACCACTCCTGACAGATGGCCATCCAATATCTGCACAATAATAACACACATCGAATCATAGCATCAGACAGTTAGGAGACACCCCTAAAGGCCATCCACTCCAACTCAACTCTGCCATGGAGGACACAATCCAAGCACTCCCAACAGATGGCCACCCAGCCTCTCAATACTAATACTACTACTACTAATAATAATAACAACATCATACAATCCTAAGGTTTGGAGTTACCCCTAAGGATCATCCAGTTCAACTTCCTTATATCATGCAGGAGGACACAATCCAACCACTCCTGACAGATGGCCATCCAATATCTGCACAATAATAACACACATCGAATCATAGCATCAGACAGTTAGGAGACACACCTAAAGGCCATCCACTCCAACTCAACTCTGCCATGGAGGACACAATCCAAGCACTCCCAACAGATGGCCACCCAGCCTCTCAATACTAATACAGTAGAGTCTCACTTATCCAACACTCACTTATCCAACATTCTGGATTATCCAAAGCATTTTTGCAGTCAATGTTTTCAATACATCATGATATTTTGATGCTAAATTCGTAAATACAGTAATTACTACATAGCATTACTGTGTATTGAACTACTTTTTCTGTCAAATTTGTTGTATAACATGTTTTGGTGCTTAATTTGTAAAATTATAACCTAATTTAATGTTTAATAGGCTTTTCCTTAATCTCTCCTTATTATCCAACATATTCGCTTATCCAACATTCTGCCAGCCTGTTTACGTTGGATAAGTGAGACTCTACTGTACTACTACTACTAATAATAACAACATCATACAATCCTAAGGTTTGGAGTGACCCCTAAGGGTCATCCAGATCAACTTCCTTCTACCATGCAGGAGGACACAATCCAAGCGCTCCTGACAGATGGCCATCCAGCCTCTACATAATAATGATGATGAAGAAGAGGATAATAATAATAATAATAATAATAATAATAATAATAATAATAATAATAAATTATAATAATAGAAGCATAGAATCCAAGAGTTTGGAGAGACTCCTAGGGGCCATCCAGCCCAACCCTTTCTACTATGCAGCTGGACACAACCCAAGCTTTCACAACACATGGACAACGTATAAATACTACACAATACTAAAGGTAAAGGTAAAGGTTTCCCCCTGACATTAAGTCCAGTCATGTCTGACTCTGGGGCCTGGTGCTCATCTCCATTTCTAAGCCGAACAGCCGGCGTTGTCCGTAGACACCTCTAAGGTCATGTGGCCGGCATGACTGCATGGAGCGCCCTTACTTTCCCGCCGGAGCGGTACCTATTAATCTACTCACATTTGCATGTTTTTCAACTGTGAGGTTGGCAGGAGCTGGAGCTAACAGCGGCCGCTCCTGCCGCTCCCGGGGTTTGAACCAGGGACCTTTTGGTCTCCAGCTCAATGCTTTAACGCACTTCGCCACCGGGGCTCCTTATACAATACTACACAGGGACATAGACCCCCCCGCCTCTACCCTCACCACTTTCACAGAACACAAATAACCCAATGCATACTAAACATAAAGACAACCATACAACAGACATTCAATACCACCACTACCTCAACAAGTTCTCACCAACACCACCAGACAACGCCACAGCAATGCGTGGCCAGGCACAGCTAGTTATTACTATTATTGATCCTGGATCTGTCAGGAGGGTTTCAATGGTGTCTCCCTGCTTGGCAGAAGGGGGCGGACTGGATGGCCTTTGGGGTCTTTTTAAACAATACTTATTATTATTATTACAGTAGAGTCTCACTTATCCAACACTCACTTATCCAACGTTCTGGATTATCCAACGTATTTTTGGAGTCAATGTTTTCAATATATCATGATATTTTGGTGCTAAATTCGTAAATACAGTAATTACTACATAGCATTACTGCGTATTGAACTGCTTTTTCTGCCAAATTTGTTGTATAACATGATGTTTTGGTGCTTCATTTGTTAAATCATAACCTAATTTGATGTTTAATAGGCTTTTCCTTAATGCCTCCTTATTATCCAACATATTCGCTTATCCAACATTCTGCCAGCCCGTTTATCTATATATATAAAAGGGTAAGGAGACTTCGGCCTAGGACAAAACAACAAAACTACACATCCCAGAAACACTAAACTTGGCAGCACAACCCCTCATCCATGCCTCTACGTTCATACAACAAAAAGAAAAGAAAAATAAAGTCCTAATTAGAGGGAGAGGAATAATTGTTTTTATCCAATTGCTGCCAGTTAGAAGGCTAAGCTCCGCCCACTTGGTCTCCTAGCAACCTACTCAGCCCAGGGGATAGGCAGAGTTAGGCCTCACTTAGGTCTCTTCCACACTGCCTATAAAATACAGATTATCTGATTTGAACTGGATTATATGGCAGTGTAGACTCAAGGCCCTTCCACACAGCTATATAACCCATTTATAATGGACTTAATGTCAGGTAAAACCTTGACCCTTTACCTTAACTAGCACCAATTCCTCAAGACTTTATTTCCCATACCACCAGACTTCGCCACAGCAACGCGTGGCTGGGCACAGCTAGTGTTGGATAAGTGAGACTCTACTGTATTATTATTATTATTATTATTATTATTATTATTATTGATCCTGGATGGCCATCTGTCAGGAGGGCTTCAATGGTGTCTCCATGCTTGGCAGAAGAGGACGGACTGGATGGCCTTTGGGGTCTCTTCCAACTCTAATATTCTATGATTCCACTCATAAGGAATTGGGCAGAGGGTCTCGAGTTCGGGAGTCATTTGAGGAGGAGGAGGAAAGCAAGGGAAGGAAGGAAGGAAGCGTGTAATCAAATTATTCTGCGTCTCATGTCCAGTTGGCCGGAATGGGATCCGGCCTCACCCCAAGCACATGACACTGGGAAGGACATGATGCCCATCGCCGGTCAGCAGACCCATTGGGGACACGCGCACTCACCATCAGAATGCTAATTTCTTGCAAGTTTATTAAATCAGTATTATATACATGGACGATAAACCATGGCCGGCCTTTCTTTATGGAAGGTGAAAAGAATATTATAGAGCCCACAGTGGTGCAATGGGGTAAACCCTTGTGCCGGCAGGACTGCTGACTTAAAGGTTGGCGGTTCGAATCCAGGGACAGCATGGGTGAGCTCTCTCTGTCAGCTCCACCTCCCCATGCGGGGACATGAGAGAAGCCTCCCACAAGGATGGTAAAAACATCAAAACATCCGGGCAATGTCCCCTGGGCAACGTCCTCACAGACAGCCAATTCACTCACACCAGAAGCAACTTGCAGTTTATCAAGTCACTCCTGATACAAAAAATAATTCCTATTATTTATTATTATTCATTATTCATTATTATTATTATAATAATACAGCAAACAAGATAGATATGCTGGATTTCGTTTCATAAAATCACAAGTCGAACACTTCCCAAGTGTCTAGGACTGTGTGATGTATTTTCGGATAATAATAATTCGAATTATTATTATTATTATTCCTTCTCCAGTGTGTTCCCTTTGCTGGGTAGCACAGACCCTTATTCATTATTATTATTATTATTATTAATCATTCATAATCATCATCACCATCAATTCTCCAGGGTGATCTCCTTGCTGGGCAAAACAGACCCTTATTCATTATTATTATTATTATTCATCAACATTATTATTCATTAATAATAATGAACCTCACAACCTCTGAGGATGCCTGCCATAGATATGTTAATTTTATCAATATTTGTATGTATGTATTTTTATCCTTTACAATTTTATCTTGTAAATCGCCTAGAGCATCTTGGATGGAGGACAATTAATAAGTAATTAAATGATGATGATGATGATGATGTGGGCGAAACGCCAGGAGAGAATGCTGCTGGAACATGGCAACCTTTGAGGATGCCTGCCATAGATGTGGGCGAAACGCCAGGAGAGAATGCTGCTGGAACATGGCAACCTTTGAGGATGCCTGCCATAGATGTGGGCGAAACGCCAGGAGAGAATGCTGCTGGAACATGGCAAGCTCTGAGGATGCGTGCCATAGATGTGGGCGAAACGCCAGGAGAGAATGCTGCTGGAACATGGCAAGCTCTGAGGATGCCTGCCATAGATGTGGGCGAAACGCCAGGAGAGAATGCTGCTGGAACATGGCCATATATACCTCACAACCTCTAAGGATGCCTGCCATAGATGTAGGCGAAACGTCAGGAGAGAATGCTGCTGGAACATGGCCATATATACCTCACAACCTCTAAGGATGCCTGCCATAGATGTAGGCGAAACGCCAGGAGAGAATGCTGCTGGAACATGGCCATATATACCTCACAACCTCTAAGGATGCCTGCCATAGATGTAGGCGAAACGTCAGGAGAGAATGCTGCTGGAACATGGCCATATATACCTCACAACCTCTAAGGATGCCTGCCATAGATGTAGGCGAAACGTCAGGAGAGAATGCTGCTGGAACATGGCCGGGCAGCCCGGAAAACTCACAGCAACCCAGGCGGACGGCTGTTAGGAACGGTGGGAGCTGCAGTCCAAAACACGCCTTGCAAGGCTCTTGCACTGGTTCCGGACTCCAACTCCCAGGAGCCCCTCCTATCTCGGCAACCAGCCAGGAACTCTGGGAGTTGGAGTCCAAAACAAAGGAGGCGGAAGCGCCTGCCTTGTGTGTTGAGGCTCCCGGTCCGCCCCGCCCACAGAGGGGGCGTGGCCTAAGCCAGTCCCCGCCCCGCTTTGCTTGGAGGGGAAAAGGGGGAAGTCCCTGCGTGGTGGGCGCGGTGGGCGTGGCCTGGGCTAGGCCCCTCCCCCGTGCGTGGCGCACGAGAAAGACCCGGAGCAGAAGCGCCCGAGGAAGGGAGGGAGGGAGGGAGAGGAAGGAGGGAGAGGAAAAGGAAGGAAGGAAGGAAGGAAGAGGGGAAGGAGGAGGAGGAGGAAGAGGAGGAGGAGGCCCGGCCGGGAGGAGACGCCGCCATGGGCGAGGGGGAGCCGCCCAGGTAGGAAGAAGGGAAGGAAGGAAGGAAGGAAGGCATTGGGCATGGGAGGAAGAGGAGGAGGAAGGGAAGAGGGAAAGGTGGAAGTGGGAGGGAGGAAAAGATGGAACTAGGAAGGAAGGAAAGAATTAGGCATGGGAGGGAGGGAGGAAAACGTGGAAGAAGAAGGGATGGAAGGGAAGAAGGAAAGGTGGAAGTGGGAGGGAGGGAGGGAGGAAGGAAGTAAATGATGGGAAGAGGAGGGAAGGAATTAAGCATGGGGAGGAAGGATGGAGGAAAACGTGGAGAAGGAAGGGAAGAGAGGGAGGAAGTGGGAGGGAGGAAAATAATGGAAAGATGAATTAAGCATGGGAAGGAGGAAGGGAAGGAAAGAGGAGGGATGGGTGGGATGGATGGAAGGAAGGAAGGAAGGAAAAAGGGAAAGAGGGAGGAAGTGGGAGGGAAGGGAAGAGGGAAAGAAGGAAGTGGGAGGGAAACGGAGGGAGGAAGGGAAGGAAGAAAAGAGGGGAAGGTAGGAAGGAGAGGAAGGAAGTGGGAGGGAAATGAGGGAGGAGGAAGAGAAAGAAGGAAGGAAGGAAGGAAGGAAAGAGGAAGAAGTGGGAGGGAGGAAATGGAAATAGGAAGGAAGGGAAAGGAGGGAAGGAATTAAGCATGGGAGGGAGGGAGGGAGGAAAACATGGAGGAGGAAGGGAAGGAAAGAGGGAGGAAGTGGGAAGGAAGGAAACATGGGGAGGGGTGAAAGGGAGGAAGAGAAGAAAGGCAAATAATGGAAAGAAGAAAGAAGGAATGAAGCATGGGAGGGAGGGAAGGGGAAAGAGGGAGGAAGTGGGAGGGAGGAAGAGAAGGAAAGAAAGGGGAAGGAGAGGAAGGAAGTGGGAGGAGAAAGAAGGAAAAGATGGAAAGAGGAAGGAAAGAAAGATGGGAAGTAAAAGGAGGGATGGGAGGAATAGAAGAGAAGGAAGGAAGGGAGGAAAAGATGGAAAGAGGAAGGAAGGAAGGAGAAAGAGAAGGAAGGAAAGAGGAAGGAAGTCGGAGGGAGGGAAGAGAAGGAAGGGTGGGTGGAAGGGAGGGATGGAGGAGTGGAAGGGAGGAAGAGAAGGAAGGAAAAGGCGGAAAGAGGAAAAGTGAGAGGGGGAAGGGAAGGAAAAAAGGAGAGAGGAAGGGAAGGGACTGAGGAAATGATGGAAAGAGGAAAACGTGGGAGGGAGGAAGAGAAGGAAGAAAGGAGTGGAAGTGGGAAGGAGGAAAACTGGGGGAGGAGGAAGAGAAGACAGGAAAGGAAAGGAAAAGAAGGAAGGAAGTCGGAGGAAAAAGCGGGAAGAGGAAAACATGGGAGGGAGGAAGAGAAGGGAGGAAGGAAAAAGGAAGAGGAGGAAAACAAGGGAGGAGGCAAAGATGGAGAGAGCAGGGAGGGAGGAAACAGAGGGAAGGAATCAAGTATAGGAGGAAGGGAGGGAGGAAAACAGGAGGAAAGGAAAGAGGGAAAGAGGGAGGAAGTGGGAGGGAAGGAAAGATGGAAAGAAGGAAGTGGGAGGGAAACGGAGGGAGGAAGGGAAGGAAGAAAAGAGGGGAAGGTAGGAAGGAGAGGAAGGAAGTGGGAGGGAAATGGAGGAGGAAGAGAAAGAAGGAAGGAAGGAAGGAAAGAGGAAGAAGTGGGAGGGAGGAAATGGAAATAGGAAGGAAGGGAAAGGAGGGAAGGAATTAAGCATGGGAGGGAGGGAGGAAAACGTGGAGGAGGAAGGGAAGGAAAGAGGGAGGAAGTGGGAAGGAAGGAAACATGGGGAGGGGTGAAAGGGAGGAAGAGAAGAAAGGCAAATAATGGAAAGAAGAAAGAAGGAATGAAGCATGGGAGGGAGGGAAGGGGAAAGAGGAAGGAAGTGGGAGGGAGGAAGAGAAGGAAAGAAAGGGGAAGGAGAGGAAGGAAGTGGGAGGAGAAAGAAGGAAAAGATGGAAAGAGGAAGGAAGGAAAGAAAGATGGGAAGGAAAAGGAGGGATGGGAGGAATAGAAGAGAAGGAAGGAAGGGAGGAAAAGATGGAAAGAGGAAGGAAGGAAGGAGAAAGAAGGAAGGAAAGAGGAAGGAAGTCGGAGGGAGGGAAGAGAAGGAAGGGTGGGTGGAAGGGAGGGATGGAGGAGTGGAAGGGAGGAAGAGAAGGAAGGAAAAGGCGGAAAGAGGAAAAGTGAGAGGGGGAAGGGAAGGAAAAAAGGAAAGAGGAAGGGAAGGGACTGAGGAAATGATGGAAAGAGGAAAACGTGGGAGGGAGGAAGAGAAGGAAGAAAGGAGTGGAAGTGGGAAGGAGGAAAACTGGGGGAGGAGGAAGAGAAGACAGGAAAGGAAAAGAAGGAAGGAAGTCGGAGGAAAAAGCGGGAAGAGGAAAACATGGGAGGGAGGAAGAGAAGGGAGGAAGGGAAAAGGAAGAGGAGGAAAACAAGGGAGGAGGCAAAGATGGAGAGAGGAGGGAGGGAGGAAACAGAGGGAAGGAATCAAGTATAGGAGGAAGGGAGGGAGGAAAACAGGAGGAAAGGAAAGAGGGAAAGAGGAAGTAAGGAAGAGGAAGAGATGGAGGAAGTAGAGAAGGAAGGAGGGATGGGGTCTTTGGGTGTGATGGGGGTCCTCTTGCTGGATTAACACCCACTTGTTTCTTCCTCTCTTCCTCCCTTCCTGCTTGCTTCCTGCTTTGCCTCTACTTCCTCCCCACTTCCTGCTCCCCCCCCCCCGAATATCCCTGCAGCCTGGCGGAATACCTGATCAGCGGCGGGACCGGATACGTCCCCGAGGACGGACTCACCGCCCAGCAGCTCTTCGCCACCTCCGACGGACTCACCTACAAGTAAGTCAACACACAACAACAACAACAACAACAACAACAGGAAGGGGAGGGGTCACAGACCGCAGGGAGGAAGGGATGCATCAAGATGACCACCCAGCCATAGATAGGAATATACAGTAGCGTCTCACTTATCCAACATAAACGGGCCGGCAGAATGTTGGATAAGCGAATATGTTGGATAATAAGGAGGGATTAAGGAAAAGCCTATTAAACATCAAATTAGGTTATGATTTTACATATTAAGCACCAAAACATAATGTTATACAACAAATTTGACAAAAAAAGTAGTTCAGTACGCAGTAATGCTATGTAGTAATTACTGTATTTACAAATTTAGCACCAAAATATCACGATGTATTGAAAACATTGACTACAAAAATGCGTTGGATAATCCAGAACATTGGATAAGCGAGACTCTACTGTATAGGCAGGTATACACTGTTCTAGGATATATCTGTCATAGAATAATATATCTATGAGATATCAGTCATAGAATAATACATTTGGACGGGACCCCCAAAGGTCATCCAATCCAACCCCCTTCCACTAGGCAAGGAGGCACAATCAGATCACACCCAACAGATGGCCACCCGGTCATAGATCATAGATAGATAGGTTGACACACACTGTCCTATGAGATATCAGTCATAGAATAATACATTTGGAAGAGACCCCCAAAGGTCATCCAGTCCAACCCCCTTCCACTAGGCAAGGAGGCACAATCAGATCACACCCAACAGATGGCCACCCGGTCATAGATCATAGATAGATAGGTTGACACACACTGTTCTATGAGATATCAGTCATAGAATAATACATTTGGACGGGACCCCCAAAGGTCATCCAGTCCAACCACTGCATCCCAGTCTCCGGGGCAGCAGGAAACGATCCTAGCTCCTCCTCCTCCTCCTCAATGGGACCTCCTTTCAGATATATGATTAATTATAAATTATAAATATATCAAACCCTTGCCGCCCGCCTCGCTGCTCTTCTCCGGCCGAACTTCCCCAACTTTCTCGTCTGACTCATGGCTTGCGGCCCAGCCTTCAGGTCAGCGTGCAAAATGCAAAATGCTCTAAAATTGTTGATACATTTCTGCCTCTCCCTTATTTATTTCCTATGGGTTTACTGCGAAGCCCTGTTTCCCCCAAAGTGGGGAGAGGGTGGCCTTGTTTGTGCATTGCAGCAGGGAGTTCCACAGATAAAGCATGCCTTATCGCTTGTTGACTTTTTAAATTGGGGAAAGAAGGAGCCATTGCAACCAGGCTTCAGGGTCCTGCTCAATGGCAGCACTGCCCAGGCCTTGCAAAGCCGCCTTATTATTATTATTACCGTATATACTCGAGTATAAGCCGACCCGAATATAAGCCGAGGTACCTAATTTTACCACAAAAAAACTGGGAAAACATTGACTCCAGTATAAGCCGAGGGTGGTGAATTTCAGAAATAAAAATAGAAACCAATAAAATTACATTAATCGAGGCATCAGTAAGTTAAATGTTTTTGAATATTTACATCAAGCTCAAATTTAAGATAAGACTGTCCTATAACTCTGATCCAATCATGATTCTCATCTTCTTCAATGTGAATGTGCTTATGTATCCTTTTAATAATAATAGAGTAAAATAATACATGTAATAATAATAATAGGAAAATAATACATATTCTCATCTTCTTCAATGTAAATGTGCTTATGTATCCTTTTAATAATAATAGAGTGAAATAATACATGTAATAATAATAATAGGAAAATAATACATATTCTCATCTTCTTCAATGTAAATGTGCTTATGTATCCTTTTAATAGTAATAGAGTAAAATAATACATGTAATAATAATAATAGGAAAATAATACATATTCTCATCTTCTTCAATGTAAATGTGCTTATGTAGCCTTTCAATAATAATAGAGTAAAATAATACATGTAATGATAATAATAATAGGAAAATAATACATATTCTCATCTTCTTCAATGTAAATGTGCTTATGTATCCTTTTAATAATAATAGAGTAAAATAATACATGTAATAATTGACTCGAGTTAAAACATTAAGCCGAGAGCAGTAAATTTCAGAAATAAAAATAGATACCAATAAAATTACATTAATTGAGGCATCGGTAGGTTAAATGTTTTTGAATATTTACATAAAACTAAGATAAGACTGTCCAACTCTGATTAAATCATTATTCTCATCTTCTTCAATGAAAATGTGCTTATAATAATATATATAATAATAATAAGAAGAAGAAGAAGAAGAAGAAGAAGTTTATTTATATCTCCCCCAAAGGGGACTTACGTATCCTTTTAATAATAATCGAATAAAATAATAAATGCAATAATACTATGTAATAGTACTAATAAATAGAGTAAAATAATAAATGTAACAATAATCATATCAGAGTGAAATAATAAAATGTATTCATAATAATAAAATAGAGTAAATAAGTATAATAGTAACAATAATAATAGAGTAAAATAATAAATGTAATCATAATAAATAGAGTAAAATAATAAATGTAGTAATACCAATAATAATAGAGAAAAATGATAAATGTACCATATATACTCGAGTAGAAGCCGACCTGAATATAAGCCAACCAGGACCCTCACCCGAATATAAGCCGAGGGGGGCTTTTTCAGTTTTAAAAAAAGGCTGAAAAACTCGTCTTATACTTGAGTATATACAGTAATTTGTTCTCGAATGCAGATGATGTTCTTCATAAATCTAATTCATTACGGCGTAATTTTCTATCCCAAGTCCCTTTGGGAGGGGGCACGCTTTGCATTAATGGCCCAAACATCAACCAGGAAACTCTTTGCAAAACTCTTTGCAAAACGAGTTCCTGTGCATGCAAATCCATACTTTGCTTGTATCAGATTTAAAAGAAATACTTCTTTTTGATGTGGCTTATTTGCACTCCTGTCAGTGCAACCTGTGCAAGGTTTTCAGATTTGCTAGATCTGATAGACATTTGGCATATTAATGCAAACACTAAGACGGCAGGTCGTGGCAAGTTGGACCTTGGAAGTTGGACCTCTGAGGATGCCTGCCATAGATGTGGGCGAAACGTCAGGAGAGAATGCTTCTGGAACATGGCCACACAGCCCGAAAGACATACAATATAAACCCAATAGTGTTTATATTTGATCCTGTTTTAATGTTTGCATATTTTTATATTTTAAATTGTGTACTAATGTTAGGAGGTGCCCGGTGGCGCAGCAGGTGCTGACTGAAAGGTCAGTAGTTCATATCTGTGGAGTAGGGTAAGCTCCCGCTGTCAGCCCCAGCTCCTGCCAACCTAGCAGTTCGAAAACATGCCAATGTGAGTAGATCAATAGGTACCGCTCTGGTGGGAAGGTAACACCTTGGAGGTGTCTATGGACAACGCCGGCTCTTCAGCTTAGAAATGGAGATGAGCACCGATCCCAGAGTTGGACACGACTGGACTTGATGTCCGGGGAAAACCTAAACTAATGCTTTTATGTTAAGCCTCTTTGAGTCTCCTACATAAGAGATATATTATATTAAAAAAATATAATAATCATAATAATAAATTCCCAGTTAAAAACCATTAAAACCCAGTTATTTATTTATTTATTTATTTTATTTAAAACAAGTTTTTTCTGCCCTTCCTTCTAATCCTGAAGGGGACTGAGGGCGGAGCACATCATATATCCAATATAATTTACAATAATATATAATATTATAATATACTAGCTGTGCCCTGCCACGCGTTGCTGTGGCCCATTGGAATTGCACAGAATAGCTCCGGTTTTTGGGTTTTTTTAGGACCTGTGGAGGTTTGTGACGTGATATTTTGTGGTTTCAACCTCGAGGCGTAGATGATGGATTGTGTTGTGAAATTTCGAGGTTGGGGGGTGTTTAGTTTTGTTGTTTTGCTCGGTGCCAGGATTCCATCACTCTTTTATATATATAGACTAGCTGTGCCCAGCCACGCGTTGCTGTGGGAAAGTGGTGGTGGTATTGGTTAAAAGTTGTTGCGGAATTTTTATTTGACGTTATTTGTATTTTTAAAATTAATTTTATTGTAACTTATCATTTTTATTTATTATATTTTATTATTTTGTTGTATTATTTTTAGTTATTTTGTTATAGTATTTTATTGTATTAATTTTTTAGTGTTTTTAATTATTTTTATTGTATTATTTGTATTTATTTTATTTTTTATTTTATTAACACTGGGCTGAGTGGGTTGCTAGGAGACCAAGTGGGCGGAGCTTAGCCTTCTAAATGGCAGCAATTGGATAAAAACAATTATTGCTCTCCCTCTAAGTAGGACTTTATTTTTCTTTTCTTTTTGTTGTATCAACCTAGACGCATGGATGATGGGTTGTGTTGTCAAATTTCGAGGTTGGGGGGCCTGTAGTTTTGTTGTTTTGTGGGTCGCTGTGATGCCATCACTCATTTATATATATAGATTGTATATGCATATAATA
The DNA here is from genome assembly GCF_035594765.1 of Anolis carolinensis. NCBI lineage: Eukaryota > Metazoa > Chordata > Lepidosauria > Squamata > Anolidae > Anolis > Anolis carolinensis. Next base: position 206,117,073 of record NC_085845.1, on the reverse strand, counting down.
TTAATAATAATATTTTGTGATACAATATAATACTAATAATACAACATAAAAATATTAATTATATATTATATATTACCTGTAATATTACAGTAAAGTCTCACTTATCCAACATAAACGGGCCAACAGAATGTTGGATAAGCGAATATGTTGGATAATAAGGAGGGATTAAGGAAAAACGTATTACACATCAAATTAGGTTATGATTTTACAAATTAAGCACCAAAACATCATGTTATACAACAAATTTGACAGAAAAAGTAGTTCATTACACAGTAATGCTATGTAGTAATTACTGTATTTACGAATTTAGCACCAAAATATCACAATGTATTGAAAACATTGACTACAAAAATGCGTTGGATAATCCAGAACGTTGGATAAGCGAGTGTTGGATAAGTGAGACTCTACTGTACTAATAATATTACAATATATTGATATAGTACAATGTCAATGTAGTAATTTATTGCCAGTATTGTGTTATGCTAATAATATAATATTGTATGTAAATTAAATTTGTAAGGGCAGGATATAAATGTATTAAATAAATAAGTAAGTAAATAAATAAATAAATATGGCAAACATTCCATGCCGGGGCATAAAATAATTATAAATATACACAAACATTAAAAGCATTAAACATTAAAACATTAAACATCAAAATAAGCGAAAGCCCAAGCAAATGCAATAAGGAACATAAAACACATCAAACAACAAAAACCACGCGCGAATGAGAACAAGCATTAACATAAAAAAATTAGCAAAAACATTGGTAAAAACATATTAAAATACAGCAATAAAATCATAAAAACGGGCTGGGCAAAAGTGCGCTAAGCGATTTTTGCAAACACGAGGTAGTTTTATAATAAAGTGCTACAAAATCGTGGAAGATTTATAGTGGGGTGGAAAATAAAAGTGGCAAAACAGAATGCATCTTCCAAGAAGAGAAGAGATTTGGACTCTCTTGAATCAGAGTGTTTTGAAAGCGGAGGTCAGGTGGAGGGGGATTTTGTTCTGGGTTGGACTAGATGGCCTCTTGGGCCCCCTCCATGGTCCGCCAGGGTCTCCACCGAAATAATAAGCATTTTTTCCTTTCCCTGGTTGGCCGTTTGGTGAGAGTAACACTTTTTTCTCCCTTTCTTTCGACAGTGACTTCCTGATCCTTCCCGGATTCATTGACTTCACAGCGGACGAGGTGGTGAGTTCGAGTCTCTGTGTAACACGATTTTTGTTCCTGGGTTGTCCGTGTCATTTCCTAATTGGTTCTATCATTAAAAAAAACATGAGGAAAGTGTAATAAACTGCCCAAACTTTGTTTCTGCAGAAGGGACATTATTTATTTATTTACGTATTTATTTATTTACAGTATTTCTATTCCACCCGTCTTTCTCACCCCGAAGGGGACTCAGTGTCGCACCTCAGGCTAAGTTCACCTTGCTATAGTCAGACATACAGGTAGTCTTTTGAAGTTTTTATTAAGCAAAGGAGAATATAAATCAAGCAAGCAATCAAAAGGTAATTCAAAGTTGTAGTGAAAGAGTCAATAGGTCCAAGAGATTCACAAAGTACACAAATGTCTAATAATCCAAAAGGCTAGGTCCATAGGTTCAAAGAGCATAACAGGAATAATAATCCATAAGGCAAAGAATTGGTCCATAGAGTCCAAAGCACAAGGTCCAAGAACCCAAGATAATCCACAAGGTGAAGAATTAGTCCATAGAGTCCAAAAACAATGTCCAAGAATCCACGATAAAGCACAAGGCAAAGAGTCCAAAGAGCAAGGCCCAAGAATCCTAGAACGCTGGCTAGGTAGAACTTCCACACAGATGAAGCGATGAAATTGCAGTGACAAGGAATAGTCTGTGAAAGCAGGCTTTAATAACAATTTAGGAATGCATTCCTCTTCCCACAGCTAGATTCACGTTTGCGCGCCAAACGCTCACTTCTACGGACCTGGGAACCCATCCAAGACAAACGGTCTTCTTTAGATAACTCCCCGTTATCTTGCACCTGGTCAGAAGCTAAACCGTCATCCTCATTATTTTCCAAGGCTGAAGTCTCTCCCTCAATATTTCTCATGTCAGCTTGACCGTTATCTGTTTCTCCTGGAATCAGCAGCTCATCCTGCAACTGCATGTCTGAGCTAACTTCTGCCTCAGACTGCTGATCTTGAATCCCAAATCCAGAATCCCCAGAATCCCCTCCATCTTCATCTAGAATCTGGCCAGCCTGTGGCTGGGATACAACACTTAGGGCGGATCACAATGTACACATACATGGCAGACATTCAATGCCACATGAACATAGAGACAGAGACAGACACAGAGGCAATTTAACCTACTCCAGCTTCCTGAGGATATGCTCGATTCCAGCCACAGGGGGAGCTGCTCCTTCATCATCCACTGTGGCACCGAGTCCTTGATGGAGTACTTCCTCATTCTTCCACATGTTACTGGATGTTTTTTATGGTGTCATAAATTAGTTAAATTAGCCTCCCTGCATAAAGCGGTACCTAAATTTCCTACTTGACAGATGCAATGATCTTTCAGGTTGCTTAGGACAACAGCGAGCTAGGCTATTTAATGGTCGGGCGCTCAATCCGGCCCGGGTTGGCTCGATCTCATGACCTCTCAGTCAGTAGTGATTTATTGCAGCCGGCTACTAACCAGCTGAGCCACAGCCCAGCCCATTTTACAGCACATTTTGCAATAGTTTTTCAATGACTCTCATCGAGTCTCAACCCAAATTTCCTTGGACTGGGAGAGTCCTGGGAGGCTTTATGCAAAAGAGAGAACCCCGCTTATCTCATTCTGCCTTGTTCCCCTTGGGAAACTATAAATTCCTGACTATAAATCCCTTTTTATTAAGGGTGGGCGTAGCAGCGTTCGAAGACACAATGGATTAAATTTGTTTGCAAAATAGATTCTGCTTGGAAATTGGGAATAGTATCTTTTTTTCTATAAGATATTGTACAGATGGTATCAGACTCCGGACAGCTGAGATGTAAATAATAATAATAATAATAATAAGTTCTAGTGATGGTTGGAAATGGATAGAATACAGTAGTAGTAGCAATAATATGTTTCCTTTTATTCTAGAAAAAGCATTTTACTTTGTTTTTGTTCGTTTATCGGTTTGTTTGTTTATTTGTTTGTAGATATATAGGTTTTGTATTAGTAGGTCTAAGTACAGTAGAGTCTCACTTATCCAACATAAACGGGCCGGCAGAACGTTGGATAAGCGAATATGTTGGATAATAAGGAGAGATTAAGGAGAAGCCTATTAAACATCAAATTACGCTATGACTTTACAAATTAAGAACCAAAACATCATGTGATACAACAAATTTGACGGAAAAAGTAGTTCAATAGGCTAGTAATGCTACGTAGTAATTAATGTACAGTAGAGTCTCACTTATCCAACATTCTGGATTATCCAACGCATTTTTGTAGTCGATGTTTTCAATATATCGTGATATTTTGGTGCTAAATTCATAAATACAGTAATTACTACATAGCATTACTGCATATTGAACTACTTTTTCTGCCAAATGTGTTGTCTAACATGATGTTTTGGTGCTTCATTTGTAAAATCATAACCTAATTTGATGTTTAATAGGCTTTTCCTTAATGCCTCCTTATTATCCAACATATTCGCTTATCCAACATTCTGCCAGCCCGTTTATGTTGGATAAGTGAGACTCTACTGTATTTACAAATTTAGCACCAAAATATCATGATGTATTGAAAACATTGTCTACAAAAATGTGTTGGATAATCCAGAACGTTGGATAAGCGAATGTTGGATAAGTGAGACTCTACAGTAATATACATATGTGTGTGTATGTGTGTGAATAAGAAGGCTTTCCAATATTCTCAGGAATGATTGCATCCAGGTCATGTCATTGTTTTTAATACTATAGTTGTAATGTTTGTGTTGTTTTTATCCACTTGCATTGATTTCAATATGTGGTGTTAGCTGCCTTGAATCCTATTGCTGGGAAAAAAGTGGGATGGAAGTGAATTAAAAACTATTCCCAGTGGATGCATGTTGTTGTTGTTTTGTTGTTGTTGTTATTGTGCATTTTCTGAAATAAACAGGAAGCCAGTGTTTAGGTCACTTTCTGTCTTTAAAACAGGCTATTTTGGGCCCATTTCTGGTCTGTTTCTGGTTTGAAAGTGTTATTTCCGGTGAAATTGTGCTGTTTGTAGTTTGAATGTAGTACTAAAGTTCTAGTTTGTTTTTGAGCCACAAACTTTGTTGAATTGGTTGAGATTCATTGGATTTGTCTTGCAAAGACAAAGATTTTGCAGTTTAATAAACTTTCCCCATGGTTTTGTGACAGAACCAGTTAGGAAAGGATATTTATAACCCCGGAACATAGCATAATATTTTGCAATTCTACAATACCTTAATAATGTAATAATATGATATAGTAATAAATATAACTATAACATTATATAATATAATGTGCTGCAGGACATACTGCAAAGACAACCTTTTTGCAGTTTAATCAACTTTTCCCATGTTTTTATGATAGAACCATTTATATAACCCAGGGACAAAAACCGTGTTACATAGTGTAATATAGTGTGATAATATAATATAATTATAACAATGCAAAACAATAATATTTACAGTAATATTACTGTAATTTATGATGATGATATAATATAATTATAATAATGTAATACAATAATATTTATTTATTTCATTTATATACCGCTCTTCTCCCCAGGGGAATTACTGTATATACTCGAGTATAAGCCGACCCGAATATAAGCCAAGGCAACTAATTTTATCACAAAAAAACTGGGAAAACATTGATTCCAGTATAAGCCGAGGGTAGTAAATTTCAGAAATAAAAATAGATACCAATAAAATTACATTAATTGAGGCATCAGTAGGTTAAATGTTTTTGAATATTTACATGAAGCTCAAATTTAAGATGAGATTGTCCAACTCTGATCAAATCATTATTCTCATCTTCTTCAATGTAAATGTGCTTATGTACCCTTTTAATAATAAATAGAAGTAAAATAATAAATGCAATAATAATAATAGTAATAATAATATCAGAATGAAATAATAAATGTATTATTATTAATAATAATAATAATTATAGAGTAAAATAATAAATGTAATAATACCAATAATAATAGAGAAAAATAGTAAATGTACCATATATTTTCGAGTATAAGCTGACCCAAATATAAGCCAACCAGGACCCTCACCCGAGTATAAGCCGAGGGGGGCTTTTTCAGTCTTAAAAAAAGGGCTGAAAAACTAGGCTTATACTCGAGTATATACAGTATATTAAATTACCATAATTATATTTATAATATGATGTTTTAATATAATATAATGTGCTGTAGCAGTGTTTCCCTCCCGCAGAGACAAAGTTTTTGCAGTTTGATCAACTTTCCCCATGGGGTTGTTGTGTGTTTTCCCGGATGCCTGACCATGTTCCAGAAGCATTCTCTCCTGACGTTTCGCCCACATCTATGGCAGGCATCCTCAGAGGTTGTTTATATATTTGTGGAAGGTCCAGGAGACAGACCTTCCACATCTATATAAACCTTCCTTTGTCCGATTTTTCCTCTTTTTCCTCGTTATTTTCGACTATTTCATGGCCTCATTTCCCCCCACTAAAAATCCCAATTTTTCTTTTCCTTCCCCCCCCCTCATTTTCTTCTCTTATTTTCTCAGTTTTTTTCTCAATTTTCCCCTTATTTTTATTGATTTTTTTACTTTTTAAAATCTTAACGTTTTCACCCCATTTTCTTCCAGTTTCTTTATTTCCCCCCCAATTTAACCCATTTTCTTCCTATTTTTACCCTTCTTTTGTCTCTCCTAAAATTTCCTCTTTTTCATTCTTTTTTCCTCGATTTTCTCTATTGTTTAATCTCACTTTTCTCTCCTTTTCCCTTGTTTTGATCCCCGTTTTCTCTCGTTTTCCCCCCTCAATTTCTTCTCTCGTTTTTCTCTCAATATTTATTTTCCCTTCATTTTCTCCCATTTTATCAACATCTTTTTCTCATTTCCCCCCCTTGATTTTTTCTAAAAAAATTTCTCTCAATTTTTCTTTTTCTTCTTTTTTCTCCTTTTCGTTTTTTTCTAATTTCCTTTTCTCAATTTTCAGGCCTTTATTTCCCTTTTTTTTCTCCCCGTTTCCTCTCATTTTTCCCGTTTTTCCTTTTCTTCTGTCCTCAGTTTTTTTCTCCTTTTCCCTTCCGTTTTCCTCTCTTTTCCCCTTGTTCCTTTCCCCCATTTTTTCCTCGTTTTTCCACTCAATTTTTTCGCCTTTTTTCCTCGTTTTTTCCCTCGGCTTTTTATCCCGTTTTTTCCCCTCATTTTTTTCTGCCGTTTTTCTTTGAGAAATGAATAAATGACTCAAGTCCGGAAGGAAGAGCAGCCATCACAATAGGAGGATGGGGGAGAAAAAAATTGTTATTTTTTTCTCCTTGCTTAGTTTTTCCAGTAGCCCTCACAACCTCTGAACACGCTTGCCATAGATGTGGGTGAAACTTCAGGTGAGAATGCTTCTGGAACATGGCAAGGCAGCCCGGAAAACACACAGCAACCCTGTGCTTCTGGCCATGAAAGCCTTTGACAACACAATAATAATAGTAATAATAATAATAACTTAATAACTTGGGAATAATAACTTAATAATAATAACTTAATAATAACAATATTATTAAGTTAATATTAATATTAATAATAATAACTTAATAATAACTTGGGAAGTGTCCGACAGGTGAGAATGCTTCTGGAACATGGCAAGGCAGCCCGGAAAACACACAGCAACCCTGTGCTTCTGGCCATGAAAGCCTTTGACAACACAATAATAATAGTAATAATAATAGTAATAATAATAATAATAATAATAATAATAATAATAACTTAATAACTTGGGAATAATAACTTAACAATAATAACTTAATAATAACAATATTATTAAGTTAATATTAATATTAATAATAATAACTTAATAATAACTTGGGAAGTGTCCGACAGGTGAGAATGCTTCTGGAACATGGCAAGGCAGCCCGGAAAACACACAGCAACACTGTGCTTCTGGCCATGAAAGCTTTTGACAACACAATAATAATAGTAATAATAATAATAATAACTTAATAATAACAATATTATTAAGTTAATATTAATATTAATAATAATAACTTAATAATAACTTGGGAAGTGTCCGACAGGTGAGAATGCTTCTGGAACATGGCAAGGCAGCCCGGAAAACACACAGCAACCCTGTGCTTCTGGCCATGAAAGCCTTTGACAACACAATAATAATAGTAATAATAATAATAATAACTTAATAACTTGGGAATAATAACTTAATAATAATAACTTAATAATAACAATATTATTAAGTTAATATTAATATTAATAATAATAACTTAATAATAACTTGGGAAGTGTCCGGCAGGTGAGAATGCTTCTGGAACATGGCAAGGCAGCCCGGAAAACACACAGCAACCCTGTGATTCCGGCCATGAAAGCCTATGACAACTTTCCCCATGTTTTCAGGATAGAACCAATCAGGAAATGAGATTGACAACCCAGGAACAGACATGGTGTGACATGGTGTTACTTTTAACAACCTGACTTCTCTTTATGGTTTCCAAGGGCGGAGGGTTTGGGCGGGGGGAGTAAGTTCGTCAGCGCTAATTAGGCCAAATGGACTTGTTGGATAATCTGGGATCTGAGCTGGTGAAGGTCAGGCCAAGAAGGGATGCCAGGACACCTTCCTGGTACAAGGAGGACCAACGATGCTATTTGCAGTGGGTGCACGTCGTTGTTTTTGTTGTTGTTGTTGTTGTGGTTGTTGTGTTGTTTCTTATTATATGCCTCTCCCCATGGACTGAAGATGGGGAACTGTAACGTATTTAAAATGCAATATGAATCATCAGTTAAAAACATTAACCGAGAGAAAAGACAAGGTAGATATTCCATAAATACAGCAATGAATGAAGTAGTATAAACATTGCATTAAATGCACATATAATACAGCTTGATGCATTGAAAACGTTTAGTAAACCATTTACGAGGGTTGAATGAAAAGTAATGCCTCCGCCTTCGTAACTCCTGAACAGATGGAAGTCCTGGTCTGAGGCAAGTACTCGCTTGTTCAGTGGACTTTCCTGTACAGTTAGTTCCATTTGGCGGGAAGCCTTAGCATTGAACGGTTGTGTTGTTAAAGTGCAAAGTATGGAACCCTGCGCAGAGGAGTTACGAAGGTGGAGGCATTACTTTTCATTCAACCCTGGTATATACAACCATCATGAAGAAGAATGGAAGGACAATTCAAAAGTTTTGTTCCGACTGTTGTCCCAAGTTCTTAATTTGGGTGTCATCTCAGGAGAAAAGCAGGATGTCAATAAATGCAATAGATTGATTGATGGGCGGATGCTCTTCCTTCCTCCCTCCCTCCCGGTGCAGGACCTGACCTCGGCGCTGACCCGGAAGATCACCCTGAAGACCCCCCTCATCTCCTCCCCAATGGACACCGTCACGGAGTCGGACATGGCCATCGCCATGGCGGTGAGACCCCCATTTATATGGGCCCCTTGCGTCCCTCCCAGTTCTGAATTGTATAAACTCGTAGTGTCTGTGGGAAGTGGGGCAGAAATGCCTCCGTGGGTCCAGTTAGTTCCCCGTTGGGGCAGGGACAGACGGCCTTTCTTGCAGACCCTAAAGGCCATCTAGTCCATCCTCCTGCCAGAGTCAAAGCACCCCCGACAGATGGCCATCCAGCCTCTGTTTCAAAGCCTCCAAGGAAGGAGCCTCCACCGGACTCTGAGGCAGAGAGTTCCACTGCTGAACGTCTCTTCTTACGGTCAGGAAGTTCGTCCTCATGTTCAGTGGAATCTCCTTTCCTGTCATTTGTATATTGTATAATAATAATAATAATAATAATAATAATAATAATAATAATAATAATAATAATGCAGACTGTGCAAGGAAACCGATGAAACCATGGATCATATCCTCAGCTGCTGTAAGAAAATTGCACAGACAGACTACAAACAGAGGCACAACTCTGTGGCCCAAATGATTCATGGGAACTTATGCCTCAAGTACCACCTGCCCGCAGCAAAGAACTGGTGGGATCACAAACCTGAAAAAGTCTTGGAGAATGAGCACGCAAAGATACTGTGGGACTTCCGAATCCAGACTGACAAAGTTCTGGAACACAACACACCAGACATCACAGTTGTGGAAAGGAAAAAGGTTTGGACCATTGATGTTGCCATCCCAGGTGACAGTCGCATTGACGAAAAACAACAGGAAAAACTCAGCCGCTCTCAGGACCTCAAGATTGAACTTCAGAGACTCTGGCAGAAACCAGTGCAGGTGGTCCCAGTGGTGATGGGCACACTGGGTGCCGTGCCAAAAGATCTCAGCCGGCATTTGGAAACAATAGACATTGACAAAATTACGATCTGCCAACTGCAAAAGGCCACCCTACTGGGATCTGCACGCATCATCCGAAAATACATCACACAGTCCTAGACACTTGGGAAGTGTTCGACTTGTGGTTTTGCGAAACGAAATCCAGCATATCTATCTTGTTTGCTGTGTCATACAACGTCGTTGTGTTGATAATAATAATAACAACAACTTTATTTATACCCCACCACCATCTTCCTGCGGGGACTCGGGGTAGCTTACATGGGGCAGAGGCCCAAACAACATAAGGACAAAATAATGTATATTCAAAAAAGAGTAACACACGTAGAAGAAAATGCAAAACTTGAAACTTTACTCTTGCATAGCAGAGTTCGTGGAAGAACAGCAACTTCAGTACAAACTTTATGGTAATAATATACTCACGGTTCTTCTGGAGTCTCAAACTCAATTCATGCTGTGCTTTCCATCAGAAAACATGCCAAAAACATACAGTAAGCTCTCCCAGTGAGACTCCTCCGGAAGTGGCCCAAAACTGGTTGACCTTAATTATCCCAATTACTCAGCCTGCGGATTGTAATCAACTAGGGTGAGCCTTTTTCCCTTAACACACACACAATAATAATAATAATAATAATAATAATAATAATAATAATAATAGACATTGACAAAATTACGATCTGCCAACTGCAAAAGGCCACCTTACTGGGATCTGCACGCATCATCCGAAAATACATCACACAGTCCTAGACACTTGGGAAGTGTTCGACTTGTGATTTTGTGAAACGAAATCCAGCATGTCTATCTTGTTTGCTGTGTCATACAACGTTGTTGTGTCAATAATAATAATAATAATAATAATAATATTCGACTTGTGATTTTGTGATACGAAATCCAGCATATCTATTTTGTTTGCTGTGTCATACAACGTTGTTGTGTCAATAATAATAATAATAATAATAATAATAATAATAGACATTGACAAAATTACGATCTGCCAACTGCAAAAGGCCACCTTACTGGGATCTGCACGCATCATCCGAAAATACATCACACAGTCCTAGACACTTGGGAAGTGTTCGACTTGTGATTTTGTGAAACGAAATCCAGCATATCTATCTTGTTTGCTGTGTCATACAACGTTGTTGTGTCAATAATAATAATAATAATAATAATAATAATAGACATTGACAAAATTACGATCTGCCAACTGCAAAAGGCCACCTTACTGGGATCTGCACGCATCATCCGAAAATACATCACACAGTCCTAGACACTTGGGAAGTGTTCGACTTGTGATTTTGTGAAACGAAATCCAGCATGTCTATCTTGTTTGCTGTGTCATACAACGTTGTTGTGTCAATAATAATAATAATAATAATAATATTCGACTTGTGATTTTGTGATACGAAATCCAGCATATCTATCTTGTTTGCTGTGTCATAATAAAATAATAATAATAATAATGCCTCACAACCTCTGAGGATGCCTGCCCTAGATGTGGGCGAAACGTCAGGAGAGAATGCTTCTGGAACATGGCCAGGCAGCCTGGAAAACACACAACAACCCTGTGATTCCAGCCATTAAAACCTTCGACAACACAATAATAATAGTAATAATAACAACAACTTAATAACTTAATAATAATAACTTAATAATAACAATATTATTAAGTTAATATTAATAATAATAACTTAATAATAACTTGGGAAGTGTCCGACGTGTGATCCAATACAACAGCAGCAGTGTGTCTGCTGTGGACTCATCTTGTTGTGTTTCAAATAATAATAAAAATAATAATAATAATAATACCTCACAACCTCTGAGGATGCCTGCCATAGATGTGTGCGAAACATCAGGAGAGAATGCTTCTAGAACATGGACAGACAGACCGGAAAACACCCAACAACCCTGTGATTCTGGCCATGAAAGCCTTCGACACCACAATAATAGTAATAATAATAATAAAGCTTTATTTATATCCCGCTTTTCTCCCTCACGGGACCCAAAGCGGCCTACAACATACTAAAATCATGTAAACAACAATACAAATACATCAATAAAAAGTATAAAACGTCATCAAATAAAAATTTAAAATAGCAATGATATACATTCTAGTGGAATCATGTCAGATTATATTGCATTTAGTGATCCCACAGGAACTTGTTTATTTATTTATTTACAGTATTTATATTCCGCCCTTCTTTCTCACCCTGAAAGGGACTCAGGTTGGATCACAATGCACATATACATGGCCAACATTCAATGCCATTATTAGACACACAACATATATAGACAGGCACAGAGGCAATTTAACCCTTTCCAGCTTCCGGCTTCCTCAGGGTTTGCTCGATTCCGGCCACAGGGGGAGCTGCTGCTTCATTGTCCACTGTGACACTGAGTCCTTAATGGAGTACTTCCTCATTTCTTTCTGCATGCTGCAGGACATTTTTTACGGTGTTGTAAATTCGTTAAATTAGCCTCCCCATATAAGCAGTACTGTGATGACTCATGGGCCATGTAGTCCCGTTCCTAGCGCTGTTGTGACAGATGAAGAGGAAAACTTAGGTTTTCCTCCGTTTCAGTCAGAATTGGAACTTTCTCAGCCAGAACTGGAACCCTTGCACCTGCAGGAGGTTTGCCTTCCAGAAGTTTGCCAAACAAGCCCTGAGCCAAAATCTCCCCCTTTTTCTCGCCGTGATTATTGTCAACAACAGAGAGGAGCTCAACAGGCTAATCGCAGAAGCCTGAGAATCGCGGCCAAACAAATGGTTGATTAGCCTGCTTCCCATGAGAAACTTTAAGGAGTCATGCATCTGGACCCAGAGAATGGCTTTCGCTTCTGGTTCCCCAGAGAATCTGCTCTTGGCGGGAAACCGAGACCCTACTTAGGTGTTTTGCCCTCGTAGGAATCTTGCGGAGTCAATTCGTCAACTACGGGAGTAGGTTGTGTGTGGACTACGCTCCCGTTTCCAGCCTTGCTTTGCTTCCCAGGACCTTGTTTTGCTTCACGGACCCAGCCTTGCCTTCCTTGACCTCGCCACGAATTTACCACGGATCCTGTTTTTGCTCCTTGTTCTTTGTTGCCTTGAATTAAGCCTTGTATCCAAGAATCAAGTTATTTCCTTGCCTTGCCTAAGTTTCATGGACTAAAGGACCTTGTCTTCTCCCCTCACTTTGCTTGGCAAAGTGAGTGTTTCGGTTATTGGATTACAACTTTGGACCTTAATATCTCATATTGGACATTGTTTCTCTGGACTAATTTTGACCTTTTCTGAAAGATCTACTTCTGAACTATTTCCTACACTTGTTTTTATTAACTTTATATATTTCCTCAATAAAGATATTAGATAGATTCTGGCCTCTGTGTATGGTTATTGGTGCTCTGCAGCCTGGGTCGTGACAAGTACCTAAATTTTCGTACTTGATAGATGCAACTATCTTTCGGATTGCTTAGGTCAACAACGAGCTGAGCAATTTTTAATGGTCGTGCGCTCACCCCGATGCGGGCTGGTTTCGAACTCATGACCTTTAGGTCAGTAGTGATTTATTGCAGCTGGTTACTAACCAGCTGCACCACAGCCCGGCCATGGACCTTAATAACTTGAACCCAATCATGTGAATCCTTCATAGGGCTCCATGGAGCCCCACCAGCCCCAATATCTGGCCCCTTGCCCTGCTACTGAATGCACAAAGATGGAACTAACCAATAAGGCTTTCCTGGTGTCTGCAGAAAGGTCTTCCTTGTGGTCAGATGGACCAGCAACCATGAATGATCCCTCTGAGGGACATCTGAAAGATCTGAGGAAAGAAGGTTGGGAGAAGAGAGGCATGACGGCCATGTATAAATGGATGAAGGGGAGTCATTAGGAAGAGAGAGCAAGGAAAAATGGATAAGGGAACTCAAAACTCCTGCTGGAAATGGAAAGACCACATTGGATCGTGCTATCATGTTTGGTGGACATGTAACGAGACTGGTAAATTCTGGAAAATGATACATACAGAATCTCAGAAAATATTAGGGAAAAAATTTCCAATGAAACCAGAATATTATTTACTAAATTTGACAGACTCAGAAACAAAATTTAACGCAAACGATGACAAATTATTGACATATATTAATACAGCTGCAAGGATTATCTATGCAAAACATTGGAAATCACAATTAATTCCGGGGAAGGAAGAATGGCTTGAGAAAATTGAAGATATAAGGGACATGGATGAACTAACATTTTTACTGAAGATGCATAGAGGACAGCCAATAAAAAAGACGGACTGGGACCAATATAAAAAGTATATGGACATGCAGTAAGAAACAAGCCTTGTTACGGAAGAATTAATTTGGATATACCAATACAATCAGGACTGAAAAACAATTATAAAGTTGACTTAAATGGATCCCCAAAAAGGAAGAAGGGAAGTACAATAAGTATGTGAATGTTTATGTGTGGGGTTTTTTTTTCTTTTTCTCTCTTTCTCTTTTTGGTAGCTGTAGTTTTTAATGGTTATGTGTTGTAGAAACTCAATAAAAATCATTTTTAAAAAAAAGGAAGAGAGAGCAAGCTCTGGAGGCTAGGATTCAATGGAGCCATGGGTTCAAATGGCAGGAAAGGAGATTCCATTGAACATTAGGAAGAAGTTAAAAGCTGTTCAGCAGTGGAACTCTCTGCGTGAAGTCTGGTGGAAGCCCCTTCCTTGGAGGCTTTGAAACAGAAGCTGGATGGCCATCTGTTAGGGGGACTTTGAATGTGTTGCTGCGAAGGCACCTCAAAACCACACTGGAGCCCCAGAATATAAGCAACAGACTGTTTATTGAAGGTTATATGCAAGCAGTAGCAATTTCAAAGTTCAGAGTCAATAGAATGGGTTTAAATCCACAAGAACAAAGTACTTGGAAATCTTGAATTAAGAGTCTATAAGAACAGAGTCCAAACCGGATATCAGAGTCAGTCCCAAGAAAGGTGTCAAGAACAGTCCGAACAAGATATCAAGGATTAATCCAAAGCATGAGTCAAACTGGAGCACAGGCACAAAACTCTAGGTTTAGTCCAAGGAACAAAGTCAGTGATGGAACACAAGGCAAGGGTCTTCACTGGAGCAGAGATCCAGACTGCAAGGTTACAGGAACATTCAACTGGATACACAGAAATCCCCAGAAACAAGAACAAGGCTGGAAGGAGAATCAAGGTACAAAGCTGCAGGAAATAACATGGAATTCACAGGAGCATGAAGCAGAGATCTTCTTCTCTTGAATAAGCAAAGTTACCACCTCTGAATCTTTCAGAGAAAGCAGCCCTTCTTAAGGGAAACTCAAGGTCTTTTCCCGTGAGAAACCTGCTCATTATTTCATTTTAATAGCAATCGTTTACTGCGTCTGACACACTCCCTTTCTCTCCTCTGCTGAGTTATCACTTTCCTTCTGTCGAGATCATTACCCTTATCACTTCCAGAACCCGAACTAGAATGTCCATCTGGGACCAGGATGTCTGACATTGACTCCTTTGAGGAATGCGGTTCAAGCTGCCTTCTTGAAACCATAATGCCTCTGGTCCCAGAATCCACTGAGACAAACTCTGGCTGCATCTCAGGCCCAAATTCGAGTCCTCTGACAAGACAGGTGCAGGGACAATCACAGGCTGAACAAGGCCCAACCTCAAGCTCACCTGCATGGTAGAAGGGGTGGACTAGATAGCCTTTAGATGTCCCTTCCAACTCTACGATGTTGTGATTCTAACCCCTACTAGGCTGGACCATGTAGGGTGGGCGGGCTGTTCTGAACCTGAAGGGCTGACCGGTCCCATGGATTTGGGGGTGGCGGTGTGTTTTGACCCTTCCTTCCTTCCTTCCTTCCTTCTGACCTTTGCTCCCTTTGCAGCTGATGGGCGGCATTGGCATCATCCACCACAACTGCACCCCCGAGTTCCAGGCCAACGAGGTCCGAAAGGTGAAGGTGAGCATCTCTCTCCATTCTGTGGTGGGGATGGATATATATCGTATATACTCGAAGATAAACCGAGTTTTTCAGCCCTTTTTATGATCTGAAAAAGCCTCCCCCGGCTTATAATCGGGTCAAGGTCAAGCCAGCAGTAGAGCGAGGAGGCTGTTGCTTGCAAGATATAATCTATTTATCTCTCCTCTTACCCTCCCTTATCAGTGTTTAATTTTCCAAAGCCTCCCTCGCTCTTAACCAAGGGAATGTTTTGAAAAAGGAATGAAGCCCTTGCAAGTCAGGACGAATATATATATACCCGTTAATCTTATAGAAGCATTTTTCCCTGAAATATTTGTTAATCTCTGCTACAGATATATAGGCATTTCCCCCTGCAAGCCTTTGCAAGCCCTCTATGTACCTTTATATTTCTATCTATCTATCTACATTATTTTATATATGAATTTTTGTCTCATATGTTTGCAAGTCTTTGCAAATCTTATACAGATATAATTATCTATAGAGAGAGAGATGTCTAGATAGATATATATGAATATAGATATGTAGGGCTTGCAAATATTGCAGGAGAAATGCACACACACACACAGAGAGAGATTTCTAGATAGATATAAACATAAATATTTAGGGCTTGCAAATATTCCTGGAGGGAAATGCACACATATATAGAGAAAGAAGATTTTCAAACATTTCAGGGGAAATGCATATGTGAAATTAGTATATATAATTATAGATCTATATCTAGCTCTGGATCTATATCTAGCTCTGCATTGTTTATATAGGCCTGTTACTATGTTGGAAATTGGCCTGAGTCCCCATGGGGAGATTGGGCAGGGTACAAATGAAATTTATTATTATTATTAAAGTATTGTTATTACCATATTGTTTTTGTTGACCCTACTTTTCGACTTACAGAGCTACTTTACTGTTTTTCTTTGAAATACGGTAAATATTGAAAAATCTTTAACCTACTGATGCCTCAATATAATTTCATTGGGATCTATTTTCATTTTGAAATTTACCAGTAGCTGCTGCATTTTCCACCCTCGGCTTATACTCGAGTTAATAAGTTTCCTCACTTTTTTGTGGTAAAATGAGGTGCCTCGGCTCCTATTAGGGTCGGCTTATACTTGAGTATATACGGTATATGTATTAGAGATGGGCAAACTTCAGCCCTTCAGGTCCATAACACCTGGAGGGCCGATGCTTGCCCATGGTTGGGTTAGAGAGAAGCTTGGACACCCCTTTGAGGCATTGCTTCTTTTTTTTTTTTTTTTAAATTTATATTTCATAAAATAACAATAAAAGTGGGGGAACATTTTGGTTATAGGAAAGTAGGAAATTGGGGAGGAGGGTAGAAGGGGAGGGGAAGGAAGAACCCGAAAAGAAGAAGAAGAAAAAAAAAAAAAGACACACACACACATCTAGTTTGACTTCCATCCATATCTAAACCAGATTGTCTCTCAGGGGAGGTTTCTACCCCTGTAATAGTTTCCTTCCATTTCTGCATCTGCTTCTCTATAGTAAAGCTTTTCAAGTCCCGCGACCTATTCGTATTGTCAGTTTGTCTTTACCTGTCTCATAGTTACGGATATTATCCATCCGTATCTTATAATTAAAGTCTCAGTCTTTTCTCACTATATACATGTTATCATTCTTCTTTGTTGTATATAAGCTAAGACTGGTTTCCAGTCCGTACTTCTCCTGGGTACTCCTTGATGTTTTGTTATTATATATGTTAGCCTATCCATATTTTTAATTTCCATTAGTTTAAGTAGCCATTGGTCATCCTCCGGTATTTCCTCCTGTTTCCAATACTTTGCATATATGATCCTTGCTGCCGTGGTCATATAATTAATTAACAATTCCTCATTTTCTGTTAGCTTCAGTTCCGTAATTCCTAATAGGAAGAATTCTGGTTTGAATTGGTGATTAATTTTTAGAATCTTTTGCATATTTTCGTGGACAATTTTCCAAAATTTTTTCGCCTTGTCACACGTCCACCACATGTGAAAAAATGTTCCTTCATGTTGCTTGCATTTCCAACAGGCGGTATTCATATCTTTGTAGTAGTATCCTAGTTTCTGTGGCGTTATATACCATCTATAGAACATTTTGATCAAATTTTCTTTCAAATCGTATGAATACATTTGCTTCATTTTGCGATTCCACATAATTTCCCATTGCTCCATTCTAATTGTTCTTCCAAAATTTACCGCCCATTTTGTCATACATTCCTTGAGGCATTGCTTCTGTGGCTTCTCTTTGGTGCAGAAGTTTGAGCAGGGCTTCATCACGGACCCGGTGGTGCTGAGCCCCTCGCACTCGGTGGGCGACGTCTTCGAGGCCAAGGTGCGGCACGGCTTCTCGGGGATCCCGGTCACCGAGGCGGGCAAGATGGGCAGCACCTTGGTGGGCATCGTCACCTCCCGTGACATCGACTTCCTCTCCGAGAAGGACTATGACACCCCCTTGAGCGAGGTAAGGACCAAGGAGAGCCAGGGGGTGCCAACGCATTAATCTCGTGTTGGGAGGAATGGAAATGTAAACCTGTGTGGCGTGGACTATATTTGCGGGGATTGGGTACAGTGCTTTTCATAATAAACATAATAAACCTAACAACAACAACAACAACAACAACAACAACTTGGGAAGTGTCCGACGTGTGACCCAATACAACAGCCAGTAGAATATCTGCTGTGGACTCATCTTGTTGTGTTTCAAATAATATAATAATACGAATAATGAGAATAATAATAAATGTAATAATAATAATGAGAATAATGGGGAGGAAAGGGATTGTTGTAGTTCAGCCTGTGTTAGGGATTCCTCTTCTTCAGAAGAGGAAAGGGAGCAGGAAGGTGTTCATGAATCTGAGGGGGAGTTGGAATCTGAGGAGGAAATAACCACATTTCAGGAAAGGGGAAAGGAAACAGAGCAAAGATGTCGTTCAGCTAGAATAGCTGCCAGAAATGCAGCCAAGTAATTGGGAACTGCCCTAGCAGCTGTGGGGGAACTCAAGGCTATAAATCAGAAGCAGGTGCAGCCAGTTCTTGCTGCTAACAAACTGACTCTAATGCCTCAGCCTTCTCTCCCCTTGTGCCTGCTTCGAGTCTGCATCTGGGAAACTGCTCTTAAGGATTTATTGCTGTGTCTAAAGTAAGACTGCTATTTGATTTGGGAATTTATCAGAGACTAAGAACTATGTTTGCCCTAAGACTTCCTTGCTTTCTTTTGCATTCCACGGAGTGTGCTGTTCTTTATGTTTTGCTGAAGTAAAGCAGTTTTCGTTTACTTACTACAGTGTGTTAAGGCTGTTCTTAAAAGACAAAACAGGACAGCCTGTGATACTTGTGTTAGTGCCTGATGTCAATGAGATGTCTGGGCCTGGCCTGTGTGTGATTGCAGTGGAGATGATGGTCTTGACAGGCTTGCCTTACAGCTAGAGGTTTCTGCAGAACAGAGACCGGAGCCTCAAGGCCAAACTTCTGAAAGGGGCCGCTTTGTCAGAAATATTGAAAATTAACAGTGTATTTTTAATTACAAAAAAAATGATGCACAGGCAGTGAAAGAGTTAAAATGATGCAATGACTAAGCAAAACCAGTAAGTTAATATAAGCAGGTGTGACTGTGAGTTAGTTGCTCCTCCTGTGTGAAGACTTCCTTCTGTGTGAAGAATGCCTCAGTGCAAGGAGTGCTGTGCTTGACTGCTCCAAGGAAAGAGCTGCTTCAGTTTGAAGATTGAGAGAGAGAAGCCCAGCTTGAAGGCAAGAAGCTGAAGCAAAGATATAACAAGGAAGTATAAAGAATTTTGTTTATGATATGGAAACCTTGTTTTTGTAAATAGTACAACCATATTATTTTTCTACAAGAAAAGCCTCTGAAGGAAGATAACAATAGTCTGTGTGTTTTTATTTCATCTTATACTGGCTACTGGTTCTGGGTCACGCTGCTGCTACTACTCTGCTGTATACCTTTATGGTGAGGGTCTTTTGTTGTTAAGCCCATTCGTCAAACAAAGGTTATGGGCCCAGTAGTCCCAATAGGGAATAATAGCGACCATTAGAGACTATTGCGAGGCTGAAGAATTATGGTGGACCTCCTTTTGAAAGGCTGAATGCCAGTAATTATGCCACATGGTCATTTAAAATGATGAATTATTTGTTAAGAGACAATTTGTGGACAGTAGTTAAAAATCCTCCTGATAAAGGAGAAGAAGATGATGAAAAGTCGATGGCAGACGCTGGTGCCAAGGCTTCTATAATTTTGGTGTTGGAGGACAGTCAGCTGCCATATGTAAGAGGGAGATTCTTCAGATGCAGCTGCAGAGGGTAATGAGCTGGCAGATAGGAGGCGAGGCTTTTGTAAACACACAGAAAGAGTTCCCAGCTCCTTCGTCGGTCAGTTCATCTTCGAGAAAAAAAGAGCAGATAAATTATCTGCTGAGAAAGTGAAACGAAATGTGTTTTTCTCAGGGAAGGAGGTTTATTAAGGCAAAGGGGAACGGCTGTTGCTTCATTGGGGTCAACGTTGGTGCTTCAAGTCAGTCATGCCTGTTCATGCTCTAAGTTTCCTATGTGGATTTTAATTCATAGTTACTGTCATGCCAAGTTTTGTTCTTTGAATCCAAGGGCATTTTTTCCTGGTTCCAGTTCACCAAGCTCATGCCTTGTCTTTTACTCTGCCTTGTGTTTTTGGATTTCACAAATTTGTGCCTTGTGACTTATTCCTGTACCTTGGAAGTGGTGGACTGTTGCTGATGTCTTGAAGAAACCTTTTGAGACTTTACCTTTTAATCTTCTTTATTGCTTGGTTGTTATATAGATTAGTGGTTCCCAAACCTATTTGGCCTGCCGCCCTCTTTCCAGAAAAAATAAGACTCAGCACCCCCTGGAAAGGGGGGCGTGGCTTAGAGGGGTGGGTGTGGCTCCTGCTCAAGAGAGCGAGGCTGAGCTTCTCCCCTCGTCCAAGATGTAGGGCTGGGAGGGGGAGAGGAGGTGGGCGGGGCCACAAATGGGCGGCCAGGACTGGGATGGGCGGAGTTACGAGCTCTGAGTCAGGGCTGAGTTTCTATCTCTGTCTTGCGGCGCCTGCCAGGACACAGGGGGCGGGGCTAGAGGAGGGGGCGGGGCCTCTTCCCAAGTGCCTGACGGGGCTGAACCTCTATACCCCGCCCCCGTGTTCTAACAAGTGTCACGACCCAGGCTGCAGAGCACCAATAACCATACGCAGAGGCCAGATTCTATCTAATATCTTTATTAAGGAAATATATAAAGTCAATAAAAATAAGTGTAGAATATAGTTCAGAAGAAGACCTTTCAGGAAAGGTCAAATATAGTCCAGGAAAACAATATCCAATATGAGATATTAAAGTCCAAAGTTATAATCCACTTTACCGAAACACTCACTAATTGACAAGCAATAGTGAGGGGAACTGTCCATGGGCTTGAGGCTTAAGGTAAATCCGCATCAAGGAAACAAGGCTGGAATCCGAAAGGCAGGGTCCGTGCCTAAACGCAAGGCGAGGCAAAAACAGAGGCTTGGCAAGGTCCGATTAGAACAAGGCATACGTGGAACAAGAACTGAGTCCATAAGAATCCGTGGAACAAGGCAGGGCTGGGAACCTGATTCAGGAGCTGGGAACTGGAGTACGAAGTCTACACACGATCTCGCTCCACGAGCTGACGAATTGACTCCGCAAGGAATCCTTGGTGGCAAACATCTATATAGGGATCTTGTTTTCCCGCCAAAGAACACTTTCTCTGGGGAACAAGAACCGAAACCTATACTGTCCAGATGCAGGACTCCTTAAACTTTCCCAAGGGAAGCAGAACTTTAATCTTCTAATTGTCTGGCAGCTATCCGGGCGCTTCTGCGAGACGCCTCCCTAGCGTGTCTATCTTGATTATAATTAAAGCGGCGAGAAAACGGGGGAGATTTCGCCTCAAGGCTTGTTTGGCTGTCTTCTTGTGGGCAAACATCCTGCAGCTGCAAAGGCCTCATCTCTGGCTGAAACGGTGGGAAAACCCAATTTTCCTCTTCATCTGTCACAACAGTGCTAGGAACAGGACTACAAGGCCCATGAGACATCACAACAAGTGCCTCAGGGGAGGTATAGAGGCTCAGCCCTGTCTTGGGAAGAGGCCCCGCCCCACCCCTAGCCCCGCCCTTTAGTCCTAAAAGGCCTCTCAGGAGAGGTATAGAGGCTCAGCCCTGTCTTGGGAAGAGGCCCCGCCCCACCCCTAGCCCCGCCCTTTAGTCCTAAAAGGCCTCTCAGGAGAGGTATAGAGGCTCAGCCCTGTCTTGGGAAGAGGCCCCGCCCCACCCCTAGCCCCGCCCTTTAGTCCTAAAAGGCCTCTCAGGAGAGGTATAGAGGCTCAGCCCTGTCTCGGGCTCTTGGAAGGAGGCCCCGCCCCCTCCCTAGCTCCGCCCTCTGTGTCCCAACAAGAGCCACAGGAGAGGTATAGATGCTCAGCCCTGTCTCGTGCTCTTGGGAAGAAGCCACGCCCACTCCTCTAGCTCCGCCCCTTGTGTGTCCTAACAGGCGCCTCAGGGGCTCAGCCCTGTCTCCGGCACTTGGGAAGAGGCCCCGCCCCTCCCATGGCCCCGCCCCCGTGTCCTAATAGGTGCCATCACTGCCCCCCCGGATCGCTCCAGCGCCCACTTTGGGAATCACTGATTCAGATTCTTCAGTCAACTGCTTGCAGATCCATTCAGTTGGTGTGGTGCCTTATGGTCAGAGAGGGGTGGCTCTGGGACACCACAGGCTAACCTATGTCCTGGTCTCCTTTCGGACCCCAAATGCAGGTGATGACCAAGCGCAGCGACCTGGTGGTGGCCCCCGCCGGCGTCACCTTGAAGGAAGCCAACGAGATCCTGCAGCGGAGCAAAAAAGGTGACCAAGGGAATAGATGTCGATCCCTCTTCATTGGTGTTAGCAGACCCAAGCAGCTCTGTGTTGACTTCCTTCTTAACAGTTGTAAACATTTCCTTAACTTGGTGTAAACATTTCTCTTATCATTGCCACCGTTCTTATCACAGTTTGCCACGCAGGTCAGCTATCTCAGGTCTCATCAGCAGGTTTTAATTACAATTCAGCAAGCAGGTAGTTAGTCATCGCAGGCCTTAATATTTTAGAATGGTGTCTCCAAAATTATTAACTCTCATTCATTCCACTCATTCATACCCACACATAATACAGTAGAGTCTCACGTACCCAAGCTAAACAGGCCGGCAGAAGCTTGGATAAGTGAATATGTTGGATAATGAGGGATTAAGGAAAAGCCTATTAAACATCAAATTAAGTTATGATTTTACAAATTAAGCACCAGAACATCATGTTTTACAACAAATTTGATAGAAAAGGCAGTTCAATACGCAGTAATGGTATGCTGTAATTACTGTATTTACGAATTTAGCACCAAAATATCATGATATATTGAAAACACTGACTACAAAAATGGCTTGGATAATCCAAAAACTTGGATAAGCGAGGCTTGGATAGGTGAGACTCTACTGTATATGCATATTTTTGGTCACACTCGCTGGGAGATAGGGCGGAATACAAACAAAGTTTATTATTATTATTATTATTATTATTATTATTATTATTATTATTCAGGGCCAACACTACCCCCAGTGTGAGGTCTTACTAGCGCAGACCTGGACCAACTTGGGCTCTTCCTCCAGGTGGTTTGGATTTCAACTCCCACAATTCCTAACAGCCGGTAGAGAGGTGGGGTCCAGAATACCTGGAGGGAGGGCCCAAGTTGGCCCATGCCATACCGTCTTCAAGGTCTTCGGCAACCGTTGCAGCAACTGTTGGGGCGGATTGCGGAAATGCCGAGAAGGGATCTGTGAGAGAGTCCCCTTTGTGGCATTTTGCAGAAACTCTGGCCTTGGGAAAGAAAGGTCAGGGTCTGGAAGGGGTCTCGGAAGGACGATGTCCAGAGCCTGTCCCCATTGGCCAGCCGTTGACCCTCCTCCTCCCCCCCTTTTTTGCAGGGAAGCTTCCGATCGTGAACGACGCGGACGAGCTGGTGGCCATCATTGCCCGCACGGACCTCAAGAAGAACCGGGACTACCCGCTGGCCTCCAAGGACCCCCGGAAGCAGCTGCTCTGCGGCGCCGCCATCGGCACCCGGGAGGACGACAAGTACCGCCTGGACCTCCTCACGCAGGCCGGGGTCGACGTGGTCGTCCTGGTGAGTGGCCGCCCTCGACCCGTGACCCTTGACCCCCGGATTGTAGGCTCAGGTCACCCCAAGGGAGCCAACAAGAGGGCCCTAGAGCCGGAAGGGGTCTCCAGCTCCATCCAGACCCTCCTCTATTGCCAGGCTGCCATGGCTCAATTTGCTTCCTCTGTGCTGGAGTTGGGGCTTGTCCTTCTGTGGCCGCAAATAACAACAACAATAATAATAACTGGGTTGCAAATCATAATAGCAGCAACAACAATAATAACAATAATAATAATAGCAGCAATAATAATAATAATAATAATAACTGGGTTGCAAATCATTAAAATAGCAGCAACAATAATAATAACGATAATAATAATAATAATAATAACTGGGTTGCAAATCATTAAAATAGCAGCAACAATAATAATAACAACAACAACAATAATAATAATAATAATAATAATAACTGGGTTGCAAATCATAATAGCAGCAACAACAATAATAATAATAATAGCAGCAACAATAATAATAATAATAATAATAATAACGGTTGCAAATCATTAAAATAGCAGCAACAATAATAACAACAACAATAATAACTGGGTTGCAAATCATAATAGCAGCAACAATAATAATAACAATAATAATAACGGTTGCAAATCATAATAGCAACAACAACAATAATAATAATAATTGGGTTGCAAATCATTATAATAGCAGCAACAATAATAATAATAATAATAATAGGGTTGCAAATCATTATAATAGCAGCAACAACAATAATAATAACTGGGTTGCAAATCATAATAGCAGCAACAGTAATAACAATAATAATAATAATAATCACTGGGTTGCAAATCATTATAATAGCAGCAACAACAACAATAATAATAATAATAATAATAATTGGGTTGCAAATCATTATAATAGCAGCAACAACAATAATAATAACTGGGTTGCAAATCATAATAGCAGCAACAGTAATAACAATAATTGTTCCGTCCCCCAGGACGATGGTTTGCCTTACCTATTGGTCGTTTGTTTGTTTTCCCTCCTTTGCATTTTGTTTCAGCCTCTGGCTGCAAAAGCCCAGGAAAGGTGGCTTGAAGTCTGCAAGAGCTGGCTGCAGTTTTCTTTGCAATGATTGGTCAAAGAGTACAACATCTTAGGACCGCCCTTTTTACCAGGGTCTAGTCTCCATTTTAGAGTTTCATTCTGGCTATAGTCTTCCAACGTGCTGGAGCTGTGCAAGGCTAACTGGGACAAATCATCCTCAAAACCAGGCCAATCTAAGCCTATCCAAATTAGATAAGTATTGAATTATACTGATCTGGAATAGGAAATCTAGTTAGAGGAGCAGGGTTATTCCATCGCTTCTAGAACTAATCTTTGCTGTAAAGATAGGGAAGGAAAGAGTTTCTCCTTCTAATATAGACAGCGTGATTAGGGTATAGTGGTTTTATAATCACCTTTGCCTTCTGGAACCAGGGATAATTCTGCAACTAAAACCCATGGAAATTTGTTTCATTTTCTGCAACTTTAAGATCTGTGCCAGGTTTACAACCTTGTATGAATAAACATCCTTTTTTGAAGTTCTCCAGACTCAGTCGTTCAATATTTTAGGACAGCTTATAGGGATTTGCAGTTCGCCCGGATAAAGGACGGCACGTTTCAGCTTTATAGTTTTTTTTTATTGTCTGGCGGACGGCACAATAATAATAATAATCACTGGGTTGCAAATCATTATAATAGCAGCAACAATAATAATAACAATAATAATAATAACTGGGTTGCAAATCATATGTGCTCATTGTAATCCACCCTGAGTCCCCTTCGGGGTGAGAAAGAAGGGCGGAATATAAATACTGTAAAATAAAATAAAAATAAAAACAATCCCTGAAGCCGAGCACGAAATCCTGCTTGGGTTTCCCTCAAGTTGCAGTGAATATTATCGGTTCTCGTGCAGGGCCGTCTTGGCTTTATTTCTCCTCCTTGAAATAATTGTGTGTGGGTGGTGGGGCAGGATTTAGGGGTGCACCTTTCTTGATAAAGTCTCGTGCTCATCATCCCCTCTCGCCTCTTCTGTCTCTTCCCGCGGTGCACAAAGGACTCTTCGCAGGGAAACTCCGTCTATCAGATCAGCATGATCCACTACATCAAGCACAAATACCCGGAGCTGCAAGTCATCGGGGGCAATGGTGAGCCTCGGCGGGACCCTCATGGGGGTGGGACGGGGCCCTTTTCCGACCCTTGTCAGGTCTTTCTTCCGCCCGAACCAGAGTTTCTTTGCTCAAACCCCCAAGCAATAGTAAAGTACTGTCTAGTGCAGGCATGGGCGAACTTGGGCCCTCCCACCAGGTGTTTTGGACTTCAACTCCCACCATTCCTAACAGCCTCGGGACTGTCAGGGGGAGGACGATGGGGTGAGACTCTGGTTGCCATGCAGAGTGTTCCAAAAATCATCATCCCGGTCTCACCGATCCCTCCTTCTCCAGGCTGCCTTCTCATTCGGAGAGTCAGCACTGGTCAACAAAAACTCCAGCAGTCGAAGGGTCGGTTGAAATCCAACTGTTCTTTAACTTTATTTACATCACTATATACAGTTACAGTCATTCACAATAAGTCCCAGACACATGGCTGTGTCTCCTCGGCTACAGAGCAAAGCATTCATCGTCCATCTTCAGTGAACACTCAAGCCGAAAAACGAAACACAAACGCTCCCCTGCATTCCACAGATCATGAAGGAAGTCCCGGTCCATCAGACTTGACCCCATTGGTCCTGTGTTACATCAATCAAAGCAGGTTCTTATTAACTCCATAGCTACTGAAATGCCTTGCCGAAACTCACACAGAAGGCATTTCTAACAGCCTAGATTGATTTTAACATTTCACACAATTCACAATACCCTGACAGGGCCCCTTCCTAAGCCCAGGTTATTATTATCATTATCATTATTATAGAATCCTAGTGTTGGAAGAGACCCCAAGGGCCCTCTAGTCCCATGATGGCGAACCTATGACACGCGTGTCAGCACTGACGCAGCCATTTTCAATGATATTCGGTCGCATACAGAGAAGTATGGTGCCACACGCCGAGAACAGTATTTCATCCTCAGATCCTGCACAGCCAGGTGCAGGAGCTGAGGATAAAACATTTGCTGTAGTCAGGGCCGGCCCTAGGCAATTTTCAAATGTAAGCAAGCAGTATTTTTGGTGCCCCCCCCCCCCCCCGAACCAGTCACTGAATCACAGTGTGGGAATGAGTGCTTCTTCGCAAGTGAGTAGTTCGCGTATAGCTTGAACCGCCCCTGGCTGTAGTGTAGTGTAGTTAAATAATTAGTTTTTGGTTTATTTTATAATAAATAAATTTAATATAATAAATAAATAATAAATTTATTTACAATTATATGTTTTTGTTATTTAAACATTCTTTGTTAACTGCCCCTAGTTCCCATGTCTCAGAGTGTTGCTTCTTATTTACTGTTCTGAGTTTTTGAGTTTTTTAAATACTGGTAGCCAGATTTTGTTCATTTTCATGGTTTCCTCCTTTCTGTTGACGTTGTCCATATGCTTGTGGATTTCAGTGGCTTCTCTGTGTCGTCTGACATGATATTTATTGGAATGGTCCAGCATTTCTGTGTTCTCAAACAATATACTGTGTCCAGGCTGGTTCATCAAGGGTTCTGCTGTGGCTGATTTCTCTGGTTGAGTGAGTCTGCAGTGCCTTTCATGCTCTTTGACTCGTGTCTGGGCAATGCTGCTGCGTTTGGTGGTCTCTCTGTAGACTTCTCATCCACAGCTGCATGGTATCCGGTAGACTCCTGCAGAGGAGAGAGGATCCCTCTTGTCCTTCTCTGACCGTAGCATTTGTTGGATTTTCTTGTTGGGTCTGTAGATAGTTTGTAGGTCAGTTTGCCTCTGCGGTCAGTGGTTCCCTTGATGTCTGATAAGAACACCTTTCCTCTGGGTGGATCTTTGTCTTGACTCTCCTGGCTTGTTCTTGGCCTTGCAGCTCTTCTGGTGTCTGTGGTGGAGTATCCATTGGCCTGGAGAGCCCAGTTTAGGTAGTTTAGTTCACCTTGGAGGAGGTTCGGTTCGCAGATTCTTTATTATCATTACTAGCTGTGCCTGGCCACGCGTTGCTGTGGCAAAGTGGTGGTGGTATTGGTTAAAAGTTGTTGTGGAATTTTTATTTGACATTATTTGTATTTTTTTAAAATTAATTTTATTGTAACTTATCTTTTTTTATTTATTATATTTTATTATTTTGTTGTATTATTTTTAGTTATTTTGTTATAGTATTTTATTGTATTAATTTTTTAGTGTTTTTAATTATTTTAGTGTTTTTATTATTTTTTATTGTATTATTTGTATTTATTTTATTTTTTATTCTTTTATTAACACGG
Source organism: Anolis carolinensis (assembly GCF_035594765.1). Classification (NCBI taxonomy): domain Eukaryota; kingdom Metazoa; phylum Chordata; class Lepidosauria; order Squamata; family Anolidae; genus Anolis; species Anolis carolinensis. Next base: position 206,089,117 of record NC_085845.1, on the reverse strand, counting down.
GCTGAGTGGGTTGCTAGGAGACCAAGTGGGCGGAGCTTAGCTTTCTAAACTGGCAGCAATTGGATAAAAACGATTATTGCTCTCCCTCTAAGTAGGACTTTATTTTTCTTTTCTTTTTGTTGTATCAACCTAGAGGCGCGGATGATGGGTTGTGTTGTCAAATTTCGAGGTTGGGGGGCCTGTAGTTTTGTTGTTTTGTCCGCTGCCCTGATGCCATCCCTCTTTTATATATATAGAAGATTATTACCATTACAGAATCCTAGCGTTGAAAGAGGCCCCATGGGCACATGTGGGGCAACCCCCTTCAGCCATGCAGGAAAGGCACGAGGAAGGAAACACGCCTGCTCCCTCTTACTTATCCTTTCACATATTTATATCTGGCTGTCATGTCTCTCTTCTCTGAGCCTTCTCTTCTGAGGCCAAACAGATCCAGGTCTTTAAGGCGCTCCTCATGGGGATTATTCATGGTCTGCAGACCTTTGAGTCGCCCTTGTCCTCTGGACATTATTCCCAGAGGCCCTTGCCTTCCATGCCTTCGAATGCTGCTCTCCTTGCAAGGGTTCCTTTTCCCGGCCGGGTGTTTCACGGGCGCCCTTGCTTTCTCTCCTATGGGATGCACAGTGGTGACAGCGGCGCAGGCCAAGAACCTCATCGACGCCGGCGTGGACGCCTTGCGCGTGGGCATGGGCTGCGGGTCCATCTGCATCACCCAGGAAGGTAAGGAGACACATAAACAAATGTGCAGATCTTCAATTTTAAATCTTAAGTCGTATCCAATTTGTAAGTTTTGTGTATACAAAAAAAGATATTAAGAAACACCGGGCGGAGGTTGCCCACGCAAAAACTTAAGAACCGAAACTCACCCACTACTTTTTCATTTGGATTCTGCAATGCTCGGAAGTTAGTTTTACTTTGAGCGCAAGCAAGTGAGGCGAAGCAAAGCGAAAAAGGCTGCCGTTCCTCTTTCAATTAAGGAGAGAAGTCTTATTGGACTACTGCCGATTTCTGAGCCTGAATCTATTGCACAAGATTTCCCTAGCCTAAAATGATACATTTTAATATATTGGGTTTATGGTTCCCGTCCCCTTGATCTGGTCATGTAAGTGTGATTTATTGTTATAATTGCATTATTTTACTTTGTTTAATAATGTGTATTATGTTGTTATGTAATGTTTGTGTTGCTTTTATGACTGTAAACTGCCCTGAGTCCCATCCAGGAGACAGGGCGGTATATAAATAAAGTATTATTATTATTATTATTATTATTATTATTATTATTATTATTATTATTATAAGTCGTGACTGTTGCACTTGGGCTCCGAAGCCTCTTTCAGCACAAGCCACACACTGTCCAGATAATCCAATGTCAGAGTTACTAAAAGCAGAGTATAAGAAAAGCTGAATATAGTGGAGTCTCGCTTATCCAACATGCCGGCAGAACGTTGCATAAAGGAAAATGTTGGATAATAATAATAATAATAATAATAATAATAATAATAATAATAAGTTTATTTATATCCCACCTCCGAAGGGGACTCGGGGCGGCTTACAGCAAAATCAAAATACAAGCAATAAATGAGTGATGGCATCACGGCGACCAACAAAACAACAAAACTACAGGCCCCCCCCCCCCCAACCTCGAAATTTGACAACACAACCCATCATCCATGCCTCTAGGTTGATACAACAAAAAGAAAAGAAAAATAAAGTCCTAATTAGAGGGAGAACAATAATTGTTTTTATCCAATTGCTGCCAGTTAGAGGACTAATCTCTGCCCACTTGGTCTCCTAGCAACCAACTCAGCCCAGGAGACAGGCAGACTTAGGCCTTGGCCTGTTCCACAGATGATCTAATTTGCACTAGATTATATGACAGTGTAGACCCTTCCACACAGCTATATTACCCATTTATAATCTTATATTATCTGCTTTGAACTGGATTATCTGGACTCCACACTGCCATATAATCCACTTCAGTGTGCATTTTATACAGCTGTGAAGAAGGGGCCTCATATAATCCAGTTCTAAGCAGATAAGATTATAAATATAATATGTAATAATTACTGTGATAGAGAATCATAGAATAGTAGAGTTGGAAGAGACCTCATGGGCCATCCAGTCCAACCCCATTCTGCCAAGAAGCAGGAAATCGCATTCAAAGCGATTAATAATAATACAGAACAATATAATTTCTAAAATCAGGACAGTAAATAAAAAGCAACACTCTGGAAGCATAAGCCACAGCAACGCGTGGCCGGGCAAAGCTAGTAAAATATAAAACATCAAAGGACAACAACAAAAACCAATAATAAAATATGCACAATAGATGAAAAACATAACACAGAATTAAAACATCAAATTAAAAACAATGAGGTTGCAATAGTGGATAAGCAAGGTGCACATTATGAGTAACAAATTCGTAAATAGACAAAGTGCATTAGAATCATTTAAGGTCACATTAGGTAGGGAGGATAATGAGGGATTACAGAAAAGCCTATTAAACATCAAATTACGTTATGATTTTACAAATTAAGCACCAAAACATCATGTTATACAACAAATCGACAGAAAAAGCAGTTTAATACATGGTTTACTACATGATAATGTTATGTAGTAATTATTGTGTTTACAAATTTAGCAATGTATTGAAAACATTGACTACAAAAACATTGGCTACTAAAAAATGGACTACAAATAAAGACCGAATTGCATAAAATGAACGTAGAGTAACAACAGTATTGCAAGTTAAATCTATAAAAAGTTCAGTCCTGTGAAAGCAGACTGCCTTGGATAATACAGAACGTTGGATAAGTGAAGGTTGGATAAGTGAGACTCTACTGTATCTGAAAAGCAAGCAAATATCAAAAAGGAATTTAATTATGTCCCTAAAAGCCCAAAGTCCAAAAATCCCTTTAAAGAAAATCTCTAAACAAATCCAGGGAGATATGCAAAGACAAGGCACATAAATGCAAAGCAGGCAAAACGATGCCTCTCAAGATCTGAATGCAGGAACAGCTTGATTACATGTGTCGCATGGGCCTTGACATTGAGAGCTCCGTACCTAAATAATATAATTTAATAATAATAAAACTTTATTTACATACTGCCCTATTGCCTCAAGGGACAAGGGTTTCCAATATAACAAAAAAAAAATACAAGTTGAAACCATACAGCAATTAGGACATTATGCCACATAAACATAAATAAATAATGTGTTGTCGAAGGCTTTCATGGCTGGGATCACAGGGTTGTTGTGTGTTTTCCGGGCTGTATGGCCATGTTCTAGAACATGGCCATACAGCCCGGAAAACATACAACAACCCATAAATAAATAAAACATATAATCAGCAACAAGAATTAAAACCTAACTAGCTGTGCCCGGCCACGCGTTGCTGTGGCGAAGTCTGGTGGTCTGGGAAATAAAGTATTGAGGAATTGGTGGTAGTTCAGGTAAAGAGTAAATGTTTTTCCGTGATATTAAGTCCAGTCGTGTCTGACTCTGGGGTTGGTGCTCATCTCCATTTCTAAGCCGAAGAGCCGGCATTGTCCGTAGACACCTCCAGGTCATGTGGCCACTGGCATGACTGCATGGAGCATTGTTACCTTCCCGCCAGAGCGATACCTATTGATCTACTCACATTGGCATGTTTTCGAACTGCTAGGTTGGCAGGAGCTGGAGCTAACAGCGGGCACTCATTCCGCTCCTGGGATTTGAACCTGGAACCTTTTGGTCCACAAGTTCAGCAGCTCAGCGCTTTAACACACTGCACCACCGGGCCCCTCACATCTATATATATAAAAGAGTGATGGCATCACGGCAATTCACAAAACAACAAAAGTACAGGCCCCCCAACCTCAAAATTTGACAACACAACCCATCATCCACGCCTCAAGGTTGATACAACAAAAAGAAAAGAAAAATAAAGTCCTAATTAGAGGGAGAGCAATAATTTTTTTTATCCAATTGCTGCCAGTTTAGAGGGCTAATCTCTGCCCACTTGGTTGCCTAGCAACCAAGGGACAGCCAGGGTTCAGTTAGGGGACAGGCAGATTTAGGCCTCACTTAGGCTTCTTCCACAGATTATCTGATTTGCACGGGATTATATGGCAGTGTAGACTCAAGGCCCTTCCACACAGCTATATAACCCATTTATAATCTTATATTATCTGCTTTGAACTGGATTATCTTGACTCCACACTGCCAGATAATTCACTTCAGTGTGCATTTTATACAGTGTGAAGAAGGGGCCTCAGATAATCCAGTTCTGAGCAGATAATATAAGATTATCAATATACAGTAGAGTCTCACTTATCCAACATAAACAGGCCGACAGGATAAGTGAATATGTTGGATAATAAGAAGGGATTCAGGAAAAGCCAATTAAACATCAAATTAGGTAATCGTTATACAAATTAAGCACCAAAACTTCATATTATACAACAAATTTGACAGAAAAAGTAGTTCCATGCGCAGTAATGCTATGTAGTATTTACAGTAGAGTCTCACTTATCCAACACTCGCTTATCCCACGTTCTAGATTATCCAACGCATTTTTGTAGTCAATGCTTTCAATATATCGTGATATTTTGGTGCTAAATTCATAAATACAGTAATTACTATATAGCATTACTGTGTACTAAACTACTTTTTCTGACAAATTTGTTGTTTAACATGATATTTTGGTGCTTAATTTGTAAAATCATAACTTAATTTGATGTTTAATAGGGTTATCCTTAATTCCTCATTATCCAACATATTCGCTTATCCAGCGTTCTGCCGGCCCGTTTATGTTGGATAAGTGGGACTCTACTGTACTGTATTTACAAATTTACCACTAAAATATCACAATGAATTTAAAACACTGACTACAAAAACATTAATTATGAAAAGGCAGACTGCGTTGGATAATCCAGAACATTGTATAAGCGAATGTTGGATAAGTGAGATTCATGACCTTGGAGGAGTCTACGGACAACGCCGGCTCTTTGGCTTAGAAATGGAGATGAGCACCAACCTCCAGAGTCAGACACGACTGGACTTAATGTCCGGGGAAAACCTTTACCCTTTACGTTAACTACCACCAATTCCTCAATACTTTATTTCCCAGACCACCAGACTACGCCACAGCAACGCGTGGCCGGGCACAGCTAGTAAATAAATAAAATATATAATCAGCAACAAGAAATAAAATCTAATGTCAAAAACTCAATCGATAACCCAGATACAATGATCAGGATTCAACGTTAGGGTGGCCAACTATAAAGCGCTTTCACAAAGAAGGAATCAACGTGAACCACTTTTAAGAAGCCAAAATGCCTCCCATGAGATCATTACTTTTGCACCTGCTCTTCTTATCTCTAAGTCACTTGGAGGAACGAGTCCTTAATTGCCGTCCCTGTTGTCTTAACGCTAATCTCTCCAACCTCGACAAATATTCATCTTCCCCAAATCCCTCATCAGAACTTCTGGCAGGTTCTGATAGGAACGGTCTTCACCGTTCTCTTGGGAACTGCCAGGAGATTCCAAAACATTTATCTCTGGGCCCTCTGAACTTCTTCCAGCATCTACTACGTATCTCATCTCCTAAAAACACTCAGAATCTGACCAGGCCACAACAGTTATTATACTCCATGAACTCTGTTTTTGTGGTTGTACAAGCTAAGTGGAATTGGTTGAGTCTCCATGAGATATTTGAGTCCCCGTTGGGGAGATGGTGGCGGGGTATAAATAAAGTTTTATTATTATTATTATTATTATTATATGCATTGAAGTATTTCTCTCCATCTCTCAAGTGATGGCGTGCGGCCGGCCTCAGGGCACGGCCGTGTACAAAGTGGCGGAATACGCCCGCCGGTTCGGGGTCCCGGTCATCGCGGACGGCGGCATCCAGACGGTGGGCCACGTGGTCAAGGCCCTGTCCCTGGGGGCCTCCACCGGTGAGTATGCGCAGCTCACGGGGCCAATACGATTGTAGGCTGCATCCCCAGAGACTGTAAGAAGAGCTGTCCCGCAGCGGAACCTTGGGAGTCTCCTTCTCTGGAAGCTTTAAAACAGAGGCTGGATGGTCCTCTGTCAGGAGGGCTTTGGTGATGCTTTTCCTGCCTGATGGCAGAAGGAAGGGGGTGGACTGGGTGTCCTCTGGAGGTCCCTTCGACTTCCAAGGTTCTGTCTTGCAGTGCATCTCCCTAAGCCCTCTTCTTTCCCCGGCCAGTGATGATGGGCTCCTTGCTGGCGGCCACCACGGAGGCCCCGGGCGAGTACTTCTTCTCGGACGGCGTGCGGCTCAAGAAGTACCGCGGGATGGGCTCCCTGGACGCCATGGAGAAGAACAGCAGCAGCCAGAAGCGCTACTTCAGGTGGGCCTCCCCCCCGGGGACCGCAAGAGGGGCCCTGCATTCCAAGGATGGCGGGGGGGGGGGGATAGTTAGACGTGTGTAGGTCACATCCCTGCAAGGTAGGCCACTCACTGCGTTTTCGGGAAGGAGGGTGAAAGCATTTGGACTGGCCTGTCGCACCTCAGAGTAGTTCACCTTGCTATGAACACCAAGTCACACACAGCAGGAAGTCTTTTATAATTTTATTGAGCAAAAGCAAATATATATGAATCAAGGCAGGCAAATATAAGGTTTCCAAAGTTGTTGTAAAAGAGTCAATAAAAATCCAATAGTTCATAAGCCATAAAATCCAATAGTCCATAGGCAAAACAGTAGACAATAAATCCAATAGTCCATAGGCAAAACAGTAGACAATAAATCCAATAGTCCATAGGCAAAACAGTAGACCAGGGGTCCCCAAACTAAGGCCCGGGGGCCGGATGCGGCCCTCCAAGGTCCTTTACCTGGCCCCCAACTTCAGTTTTATAATATAATATTTTTATATCAGTTTTAATAATATAATATATTGTATATACATATAATATTGATAAGAATATTATCATTTTATACAATATAATACTAACAATAATACCATATAATAATATTAATTATATGTTATATATTGCATATAATATTACAGTATAGTGGTATAGTTCAATATAGTATAATGCTAATATTGTGCTATGCTAATAATATAATATATTGTATGTACATACAGCTGTTCTGAGTTCCCTTCGGGGTGAGAAGGGTGGGATATAAATGTAGTAAATAAATGTAGTAAATGAATAAATAAATAATTTTGGACTTAGGCTCGCCCAAACTCTGAAATCACTTGAAGACACACAACAACAACAACAGTCCTAATTAACCTGACTATCTCATTGGTCAGAAGCAGGCCCACACTTCCTATTGAAATCCTGATAGGTTTATGTTGGTTAAAATTATTTTCATTTTTAAATATAGTATTGGTCTTTCATTGTTATTGTTGTTGTTTTGCACTACAAATAAGATATGTGCAGTGTGCATAGGAATTTGTTCGGTTTTTCCCCCCAAATGATAATTTGGCCCCTCAACAGTCTGAAGGATTGTGGACGGGCCCTCTGCTTAAATAGTTTGGGGACCCCTGCAGTAGACAATAAATCCAAAAGAACATAGACCCAAGATACAAGGATCCAGGAACAGGAGACTTTCCTAAGGCAGGAATCAGGAACATCCACTCAGATGAAGCGAGAATTTGCTTTGACAAAAATCTATCTCAAAACACACAGTTTTAAAAGCAACCCAAGAATGCATTTCTCTTTCCTATGGAGGCCTCCCTCTTCCCCGCCAACCTTACACTCCTACGAGGCTGAACTCCCTTCCATAACAGCCGGTCCGCCCTAGATAATGATGGCGCCCCTTCAAGGGCCTCGTTATCTCGCACCTGAACCGGGGCTGGAGACACCAGGGCTTGAGACATCTCCGGCTCATTAATTCCCATGAGAATATCATCCTGGCTGTTATCTATGGCCGGCTGGGTCAACAGTTCATTCTGCTCAAACTGCATTTCTCGAGCCTCTGAATCAGCCTGTATATTTCCCATCCCCATGCCATCGTCCTGAAATTCATCCTGCATCCCATCATCTGGCTCTTGTATCTGAAACCCAGAATCCCCTTCTTCATCCTCACCCTGGCTATGCTGTTGCTGAGTCACAACATGACCATTGGCTTGCATTGGCTTGCCTCTGGACGCATCCCCCTGTCCCAATTAGAACCCTCGAGGCTCAAGTAATAACATTTAGTGCGTAGCTGTGAGTTTTCCGGGCTGTCTAGCCATATTCCAGAAGCATTCTCCCCTGATGTTTCTCCCACATCTACGGCTGCCGTCCTCAGAGGTTGATGGGTCTATTCGAAAGGTAAGTAAGTGAGGTTTATATACCTGTGGAATAATGTCCAGGGTGGGAAAAAGAACTCTTAAGTCTTTTTGTGGTACATGTGAATGTTGCAATTTGCCAGCTTGAGTAGCATTGAATGGCCTGCAGTTTCAAGGCCTGGCTGGTAGCTGGCTGTGGGAATCCTTTGTTGGGAGGTGTTAGCCTTGGCCCTGATTGTTTCCAGTCTGGAATTCCCCTGCATGGTATACGATAGACTCCTGCAGAGGTGAGAGGATCCCTCTTGTCCTTTGCTGAACGTAGCATTGGTTGGATTCAGGGCTAACACCTCCCAACAAAGGTTTCCCCCAGGCAGGAAGCAGCCAGACTTTGAATCAGCAAGGCCATTCCATGCTAATCAAGGTGGTCAGTTGAAACATTCCCATTTGCCTCAAGCAGACAAGTGTTCTTTCTCTCACCCTGGACATCATTCCACAGGGATATGTATTGACCCCACTTGCATAGTTTTCCAACACACCTCACCACCTGTGAGGATGCCTGCCGTAGGTGTGGGCAAAACGTCAGGAGAGAATGCTGCTTCTGGAACATGGCCAGGCAGACCGGAAAACTCACAGCAACTCAATGATTCCAGCCATGGAAGCCTTCGACGACACAATAGCATTTAAAATGCATGTTCAGAGCAGAAAATGTTTTGCAATATATTGACCTTCCCTCTCCTTGCAGCGAAGGGGACAAGGTGAAGGTGGCCCAGGGGGTCTCGGGCTCCATCCAGGACAAGGGCTCCATCCAGAAGTTCGTGCCCTACCTGATCGCCGGCATCCAGCACGGCTGCCAGGACATCGGCGCAAAGAGCCTCTCCATCTTGCGGTGAGTGGAAAGACGGGCATTGCAGGTGGGGAGGATGGGGCTGGGGGTGCTCTTCAGTTAGACCAGTGATTCCCAAAGTGGGCACTACTGCCCCCCGGTGGGCGTGGAGCGATCCGGGGGAGCGGTGATGGCACCTATTAGGACATGGGGGCGGGGCCAGGGGAGGGGCGGGGCCTCTTCCCAAGTGCCAGAGACAGGGCTGAGCCCCTGAGGCGCCTGTTAGGACACAAGGGGCGGAGCTAGAGGAGTGGGCGTGGCTTCTTCCCAAGAGCCCGAGACAGGGCTGAGAATCTACACCTCTCCTGAGGCGTTTGTTGGGACACAGAGGGCGGAGCTAGGGAAGGGGGCGGGGCCTCTTCCCAAGAGCCCAAGACAGGGCTAAGCCTCTACACCTCTCCTGAGAGTCCTTTTAGGACTAAAGGGCGGAGCTAGGGGTGGGGGCGGGGCCTCTTCCCAAGATCCCGAGACAGGGCTGAGCCTCTATCTCTCTCCTGAGAGGCCTTTTAGGATTAAAGGGCGGGGCTGAGGTGGGGGTGGGGCTTCTTCCCAAGAGCCCGAGACAGGGCTGAGCCTCTATACTTCTCCTGAAAGGCCATTTAGGACTAAAGGGCGGGGCTAGGGAAGGGGGCAGGGCCTCCTTCCAGGAGCCTGAGACAGGGCTGAGCCTCTATACCTCTCCTGAGAGGCCTTTTAGGACTAAAGGGCGGGGCTAGGGGTGGGGCGGGGCCTCTTCCCAAGAGCCCGAGACAGGGCTGAGCCTCTATACCTCTCCTGAAAGGCCTTTTAGGACTAAAGGGCGGGGCTAGGGAAGGGGGCGGGGCCTCCTTCCAAGAGCATGAGACAGGGCTGAGCCTCTATACCTCTCCTGAGAGTCCTTTTAGAACTAAAGGGCGGGGCTAGGGGTGGGGCGGGGCCTCTTCCCAAGAGCCCGAGACAGGGCTGAGCCTCTATACCTCTCCTGAAAGGCCTTTTAGGACTAAAGGGCGGGGCTAGGGAAGGGGGCGGGGCCTCCTTCCAAGAGCATGAGACAGGGCTGAGCCTCTATACCTCTCCTGAGAAGCCTTTTAGGACTAAAGGGCGGGGCTAGGGAAGGGGGCGGGGCCTCCTTCCAAGAGCATGAGACAGGGCTGAGCCTCTATACCTCTCCTGAGAAGCCTTTTAGGACTAAAGGGCGGGGCTAGGGAAGGGGGCGGGGCCTCCTTCCAGGAGCCCGAGACAGGGCTGAGCCTCTATACCTCTCCTGAAAGGCCTTTTAGGACTAAAGGGCGGGGCTAGGGAAGGGGGCGGGGCCTCCTTCCAAGACCCCGAGACAGGACTGAGCCTCTGTATACCTCCCCTGAGGCGCTTGTTAAAACACGGGGGCGGGGTATAGAGGTTCAGCCCCGTCAGGCACTTGGGAAGAGGCCCCGCCCTCTCCTCTGGCCCCGCCTCCTGTGTCCTGGCAGGCGCTGTAGGACAGGGATAGAAGCTCAGCCCTACCTCAGAGCTCATAACTCCACCCATCCCAGTCCTGGCCGCCCATTTGTGGCCCCGCCCACCTTCCCCCCCAGCCCTGCATCTTGGACTAGGGGAGAGGCTCAGCCCCGCCCTCTTGAACAAGAACCACGCCCACCCCTCTAAGCCACGCCCCCTTTCCGGGGAGCACTGAGTAATATTTTTTCTGGAAAGGGGGCGGCAGGCCAAATAAGTTTGGGAACCACTGAGATAGATAGATCATTCCCTGTTGGATAGGAAAGCATTGGCTGTAACCTCATTGTGCAAAATCGGATGGAAAATGCAGTTCTAATGGACATGTGGTCCCACTCCTATTGAAGGGTTGAGTAGGGCGTGATGTGTCCTGAAGGGACTTGATGAAGGAGCGGAGCCATGACCATGGGACAGGCATGACGAGGATTACATCGTTAACTCTTGTCCCCATTTGATGATGAGAAGCATCATTAAATGAGAGCCCCATTGAATGCAGGGTTTGGTTTCATTCATTGGGTTTCATGGGGGCCCCCAGTGGCGCAGCGTGTTGAAGCACTGAGCTGCTGGGCTTGCGGACCGAAGGGTCGCAAGTTCAAATCCGGGGAGCAGGGTGAGCATCCATTGTTAGCCCCAGCTTCTGCCAACCTAGCAGTTGAAAAACATGCAAATGTGAGTAGATCAATAGGCACCGCTCCGGTGGGAAGGTAACATTAGCGCTCCATGCAGTCATGCCTATGGCCACATGACTTTGGAGGTGTCTACGGACAACGACGGCTCTTTGGCTTAGAAATGGAGATGAGCACCAACCCCCAGAGTGCAAGTAGATCGATAGGTACTGCTCCGGCGGGAAGGTAACAGCGCTCCATGCAGTCATGCCAGCGGCCATATGACCTAGGACAGGGGTCCTCAAACTTTTAAAGTGGAGGGCCAGTTCATGGTCCCTCAGATTGTTGAGGGGCCGAATTATCATTTGAAAAAAAAAATGAACAAATCCCTATGCACACTGCACATGTCTTATTTGTGGTGCAAAAGAACCCCCAACAACAACAAGTTATTTATTTATTTGCTACATATATACCCCACCCTCTCTCACCCCGAAGGGGGCTCAGACCGACTTACAAGTTGTATGTACATACAATATATTATATTATTAGTATGGCACAATATTAGCATTATATATTACTATATTGTACTATACCACTATACTATATTATTATTAGTAATATTACATTTAATATATAATATATAATTAGTATTATTATATTATACAATATTATTACATTGTATTATTATTATCCGCCCTGAGTCCCCTACTGAGTCTTGTTTGACTGTTTCTTGATTTCTTGATGTGATGTTTATTATTATGTATTGTATTATTTTTAATTATGTTATGATATGCTGTTTTATATTTTATTATATTGTATTGCTTTGGGCATGGCCCCGCTGGGGAGATGGTGGCGGGGTATAAATAAAGTTTTATTATTATTTATTATTATTATTACTGGGTGAGAAGGACGGGGTAGAAATACTCTAACAAATAAATAAATATTATATTATATTACATTATAATATTGTTATCAATATTATATGTATACACAATATATTATTACCATAGCACAATATTAATAAATGAATGAAAAATACAATATTTAAAAAATAAAAGCAATTTTAACCAACATAAACCTATCAGGATTTCAATGGGAAGTGTGGGCCTGCTTCTGGCCAATGAGATAGTCAAGTTAAGTAGAATTGTTATTGTTGTGTGCCTTAAAGTCATTTCAGAATTTGGGTGAGCCTAAGTCTAAAACTGAGGGTGGGGGCCGGGTAAATGACCTTGGAGGGCTGCATCCGGCCCCCGGGCCTTAGTTTGGGGACCCCTGACCTAGGAGGTGTCTACGGACAATGCCGGCTCTTCAGCTTAGAAATAGAGATGAGCACCAATCCCCAGAGTGTGAGTAGATCAATAGGTACTGCTTAAAGGGCTGAGGGGGGAAAGGAAGGGGCCTGAGGCTAGGAATGGTGGGAGTTGGAGTCCAAAACACCCGGAGGGCCAAAGTATGCCCATGCAGTGTTAAGACATTATAACTTTCTGGAAATCCTGCTTTGGAATTAATGTTTTTTGCTTCGAAACGGAGGGTGAAAGGCAGATTTCTTTGCGTGGGTTGGAAACGCGTGTGCAAAATGGGTGGGAACTCGGCCTTTTTCTCGCTTGGCTTGACGTCACTTGTGTGGTGTGACTCATCCAAGGAGAGGAGTGGGTTCCCGGTGGGAGGAATAAATGAATGAATCCCATGAAGGGAGGGAGGGAGCTCCTTTGCATCTCCTGTTCCCTGACAAGCGCCCCACGCCTGGGTCATGAATGAGATTTGCAAGACCCTCTCCTGCTATTTATTGCAAATCCTTATTGTTCCTCCAATCAGTGCAACTCCCTCCTTCCTTCCTTAAGAGGCATGGCTTGGGGGTCTTCTCTTCCACCACCACCCCCCCCCCCCCCCCGGGCTTTTTTGAAACCAATTTGTATATATGTATATGTGTGTATCTATATATATAAAAGAGTGATGGCATCACGGCGACCGACAAAACAACAAAACTACAGGCCCCCCAACCTCGAAATTTGACAACACAACCCATCATCCACGCCTCAGGGTTGATACAACAAAAAGAAAAGAAAAATAAAGTCCTAATTAGAGGGAGAGGAATAATTGCTTTTATCCAATTGCTGCCAGTTAGAAGGCTAAGCTCCTCCGACTTGGTCTCCTAGCAACCCAATAAAAAAAATAATAAAAAACACTAAAAATAATTAAAACACCAAAAGATTAATACAATAAAATACTATAATAACAGAAAATAACTAAAAATAATACAAGAAAATAATAGAATATAATAAATAAAAAGATAATTTACAATAAAATTAATTAAAAAATACAAATAACGTCAAATAAAAATTACACAACAATTTTTAACCACTACCACCACCACTTCGCCACAGCAATGCGTGGCCGGGCACAGCTAGTCTATATATATATGTGTGTACATATTTGTGCGTATGTATGTATATGCTTATATATGTATGTATATATGTGTATATATATGTATGTATATATGTGTGTGTGTGTATATATATATGTATATGTATAATATATTTATATGTATATGTGTGTGTATATATATATGTACGTATAGATGTATGTGTATATATGTATATATATGTGTGTGTGTGTATATATAAATGTTTAATAGCAATATAAGAATCAATACAGTAGAGTCTCACTTATCCAACACTTGCTTATCCAACGTTCTGGATTATCCAACACATTTTTGTAGTCAATGTTTTCAATATATCGTGATATTTTGGTGCTAAATTCGTAAATACAGTGATTACTACATAACATTACAGCTTATTGAAGTACTTTTTCTGTCAAATTTATTGTATAACATGATGTTTTGGTGCTTAATTTGTAAAATCATAACCTAATTTGATGTTTAATAGGCTTTTCCTTAATCCCTCCTTATTATCCAAGATATTCACTTATCCAAGCTTCTGCCGGCCCATTTAGCTTGGATAAGTGAGACTCTACTGTATATGTGTGAGTATATATGCTTGTATATGTATAAATGTATATGTATATGTGTGTGTGTATGTATATATATGTGTGTGTGTGTGTGTGTATATGTGTGTGTGTGTGTGTAAATATATATATATATATAATGTTTTAACAGCAATGTAAGAATCAATACACAGGGTTACCTGCTCCAGTAGCATTCTGTCCTGACATTTCTCTTGCATCTGTGTCTAATGGCATCTTCAGAGGTTTGTTCAGGGGTCTGTTGGAAATTAGGCAAGTGGAGTGTGTGTATATATATATATATATATATATATATATATATATATATAAGCTGTGCCCGGCCACGCGTTGCTGTGGCGAAGTCTGGTGGTGTTGGTGAGAAATTGTTGAGGTAATGGTGGTATTGAATGTCTGTTGTATGGTTGTCTTTATGTTTAGTATGCACACTGAAGTGGATTATATGGCAGTGTGGAGTCAAGATAATCCAGTTCAAAGCAGATAATATAAGATTCTAAATGGGTTATATAGATGTGGAAGGGCCTTGAGTCTACACTGCCGTATAATCCAGTTAAAATCTGATAATCTGTGGAAGAGGCCTAAGTGAGGCCTAACTGTGCCTGTCCCCTGGGCTGAGTAGGTTGCTAGGAGACCAAGTGGGCGGAGCTTAGCCTTCAAACTGGCAGCAATTGGATAAAAGCAATTATTCCTCTCCCTGTAGTTAGGACTTTACTTTTCTTTTCTTTTTGTTGTATCAACCTAGAGCCGCGAATGATGGGTTGTGTTGTCAAATTTCGAGGTTGGGGGGCCTGTAGTTCTGTTGTTTTGTCCGCTGCCCTGATGCCATCACTCTTTTATATATACAGTAGAGTCTCACTTATCCAACATTCGCTTATCCAACGTTCTGGATTATCCAACGCATTTTTGTAATCAATGTTTTCAATATATCATGATATTTTGGTGCGAAATTCGTAAATATAGTAATTACTACATAGCATTACTGCATATTGAACTACTTTTTCTGCCAAATTTGTTGTATAACATGATGTTTTGGTGCTGAATTTGTAAAATCATAACCTAATTTGATATTTAATAGGCTTCTCCTTAATCTCTCCTTATTATCCAACATATTCACTTATCCAACGTTCTGCTGGCCCGTTTATGTTGAATAAGTGAGACTCTACTGTATAGATAATGTTTTAACAGCAATGTAAGAATCAATACACAGGGTTACCTGCTCCAGTAGCATTCTGTCCTGACATTTCTCTTGCATCTGTGTCTAATGGCATCTTCAGAGGTTTGTTCAGGGGTCTGTTGGAAATTAGGCAAGTGGAGTGTATATATATATATATATATATATCTGTAAAATTATGTCCAGGGTGGGAGAAGGAACCCCTGTCTGAAGGAAGTGTGGATGTTGCAATGAGCAAGCTTGAATAGCGTTGAGCAGCCATGAAGCTGCAAAGTCCCATCAGTGAGGGTCTGCAATCCAGGCATGGGCAAATTTGGGCTCTCCAGGTGTTTTGGACTTCAACTCTCACCATTCTTAACAGCCTACCTGGAGGGCCGAAGTTTGCCCAACCCTGATCTGCAGAGGAAGAGCCCCCCAATTTTGATATCCGTCTCTCTCTCTCTTTCTCTCTCTTGCCAGGTCCATGATGTACTCGGGGGAGCTGAAGTTCGAGAAGCGGACGATGTCGGCCCAGATCGAGGGGGGCGTCCACGGGCTCCATTCGTAAGTGTGTCCCCCTCCTCCCACCCCACCACCCTGCTTCCCAAAATGCTCCCCTTTGACCCAGAAGACCCCCCTCCTCCTCTGGGCCCTTCCTTCCTTCCTGCCCTCGAGACCACCCACCCACCCTTTCCGGGCACAGTCTGGAACCCACCCAGCCCTTCTGACGTCTCTAGGAAGACCAAGCCCGCCCAGCAACCGTGAGAGATGGAGGAAGGGGACCCTGCTCTGCTGGACTTGGGCTGCTATTATTGGTATTGGTAATTGTTGTGGTCATCTCTGAGCGGTTAGACTCAATTGAACCCTCTCTGGGGGAGATTCCACCAAAATGCAGCAGAGAAGCAAAAGCAAAGCTTTCAAAGGCAGCAGTTACTTACACGGGGCGAGCAAAGAGAAGCCTTTGACCATTTAGGATTGCAGTGGACTGCAGAGTCTCAATAAAAGTTCAAAAAGTATTTATTCAGGTAAAAAGAACTCCATTGTAGATAGAAAGGCTTGGGAGCTGTCTAGTCTACTCTAGACTGGTTTCGAAGGAAAAATAAGAAAGGAAAAATAACAAACATCTAAATTAAAGTTACATCTTGTCAGGAGAGACAGCAAGATGCTTCTTGTTAGCTAGAAGAACAAAGGGAGAAGAAGAGAGAACCAAAATGGTTCCAACCTCATGGTCCAGTTTATTGGGGCCATAAAAGACATTCTGACCAATGAGAAGTTAGTGTCCCTAAAGATTCACATTTCTACTAACTTCAAAGTAAAGGATATGACGTATACAGGATAGAGTAAAAACACAGTAAAGCCTGTCTAGGCATGCTTTGGAAACGGGGAAAGGATTCCCTCAATCTAACTCTATCATCTACCTGACTACATCTAGATTTGAGTAGTCCAGGGTGATTCCCAACAGCAATAATAATAATATCAATACTGACAGCAACCATGAATCCTAGAGCTGGAAGAGACAGTTATAAGAATAAGAAGAGAAAGAGACCCTAATAATATATAATAACAACAATAACTATAATCCTAGAGCTGGAAAAGACAACACCAACAATAATTATAATACGATTGGCACACTAAGGGCCTAAAAACCTTAAACACAATCAACACCGATAAAATCCCCACCTGTCAACTGCAAAAGGCCACCCTACTTGTATTTGCACACATTATCTGCCGGCACATCACATAGTCCTAGACACTTGGGAAGGGTCCGACGTGTGATCCAGTACAAAAGTCAGCATAGTGATCTTGTCTGCTGTGTAGTCATCTTGTTGTGTATCTAATAATAATAATAATAATAATAATAATAATAATAATAATAATAATAATAATAATAATAATAATACAGCAACAATGAATCCTACAGCTAGAAGAGACTGTAAGAACAACAACAACAGCAACAATGAATCCTAGAACTAGGATTGCACACCGATGCGCCCCCGCCCTGTAGCTGCACCCCAGACGCCGTGGTAGCCTTAGCAGTGACCTCGTGGTGCTTGGCCGTAGTGCTGCTTGACCGTCCGCTTGGTCAGGGGCCGGCTAGTGGGCTTGGCGGGGGCGGTGAGATTCGGTCCTGGACGGGAACACGTTGACCTTGTAACCTTCTCTCTCTCTCCTGCCCACGTTGCCTCGGCCTTCCTGTCTGTAGCTTTACGTTTCTGCCATGTAAGTAAACAAACGGGGTCCACGCAGATTTACCCCCCCCCCCGCCCCCTCCTTGTCCCCACTCCGCTGCTGCTGCCCCACCACCGGCACCACTGCTTCCACTTCCCCTGCTTCTCAGCCCTGCCTCTCACTGGGCCTTGTGAGCTCTGGGCGTCCAGCCTGGGTCTGCAAGGAAGGAAGGGGCACCCAGGGGCCATCTAGCCCACCCCCTCATCGCAAGTATCCCTCCCACTCTGCCTTGCTATCTCTGGGGGTCCATTGTGGGTCTGAAGGAATGTAAAGCGCAAGGAAGGAGACACAGAGGCCTTACTGTGGAAGGGGCACCCAGAGGCCATCTAGTCCACCCTTCTGCCCAGTACAGGACCTTCATCTTAAGCATCCCTCCCACTCTGCTTTACTATCTCTGGGTGTCTATTATCCGTCTACAAGGGAGCAAAATGCAAGGAAGGAGACATAGAGGCCTTGTTGTGGAAGGGGCACCCAGAGGCCATCTAGTCCACTCCTTTCCTGCTTCATCTCAAGCCTCCCTTCCTCTATGCCTTGCTATCTCTGGGTGTCCATTGTGGGTCTTCAGGAGAGTCAAGTGCAAGGAAGGAGACATAGAGGCCTTGTTGTGGAAGGGGCACCCAGAGGCCATCTAGTCCACCCTTCTGCTCAGTACAGGACCTTCATCTCAAGCCTCCCTCCCACTCTGCCTTGCTATCTCTGGGGGTTCATTGTGGGTCTTCAGGAGAGTCAAGCGCAAGGAAGGAGACACAGAGGCCTTACTGTGGAAGGGGCACCCAGAGGCCATCTAGTCCACCCTTCTGCTCAGTACAGGACCTTCATCTCAAGCCTCCCTCCCACTCTGCCTTGCTATCTCTGGGGGTTCATTGTGGGTCTTCAGGAGAGTCAAGCGCAAGGAAGGAGACACAGAAGCCTTACTGTGGAAGGGGCACCCAGAGGCCATCTAGTCCACCCTTCTGCTCAGTACAGGACCTTCATCTCAAGCCTCCCTCCCACTCTGCCTTGCTATCTCTGGGGGTTCATTGTGGGTCTTCAGGAGAGTCAAGCGCAAGGAAGGAGACACAGAGGCCTTACTGTGGAAGGGGCACCCAGAGGCCATCTAGTCCACCCTTCTGCTCAGTACAGGACCTTCATCTTAAGCATCCCTCCCACTCTGCTTTACTATCTCTGGTTGTCTATTATCCGTCTACAAGGGAGTAAAATGCAAGGAAGGAGACACAGAGGCCTTACTGTGGAAGGGGCACCCAGAGGCCATCTAGTCCACCCTTCTGCCCAGTACAGGACCTTCATCTTAAGCATCCCTCCCACTCTGCTTTACTATCTCTGGTTGTCTATTATCCGTCTACAAGGGAGTAAAGTGCAGGGAAGGAGACACAGAGGCCTTACTGTGGAAGGGGCACCCAGAGGCCATCTAGTCCACCCTTCTGCCCAGTACAGGACCTTCATCTTAAGCATCCCTCCCACTCTGCTTTACTATCTCTGGTTGTCTATTATCCGTCTACAAGGGAGTAAAATGCAAGGAAGGAGACACAGAGGCCTTACTGTGGAAGGGGCACCCAGAGGCCATCTAGTCCACCCTTCTGCCCAGTACAGGACCTTCATCTTAAGCATCCCTCCCACTCTGCTTTACTATCTCTGGTTGTCTATTATCCGTCTACAAGGGAGTAAAATGCAAGGAAGGAGACACAGAGGCCTTACTGTGGAAGGGGCACCCAGAGGCCATCTAGTCCACCCTTCTGCCCAGTACAGGACCTTCATCTTAAGCATCCCTCCCACTCTGCTTTACTATCTCTGGTTGTCTATTATCCGTCTACAAGGGAGTAAAGTGCAGGGAAGGAGACACAGAGGCCTTACTGTGGAAGGGGCACCCAGAGGCCATCTAGTCCACCCTTCTGCCCAGTACAGGACCTTCATCTTAAGCATCCCTCCCACTCTGCTTTACTATCTCTGGTTGTCTATTATCCGTCTACAAGGGAGTAAAATGCAAGGAAGGAGACACAGAGGCCTTACTGTGGAAGGGGCACCCAGAGGCCATCTAGTCCACCCTTCTGCCCAGTACAGGACCTTCATCTTAAGCATCCCTCCCACTCTGCTTTACTATCTCTGGTTGTCTATTATCCGTCTACAAGGGAGTAAAGTGCAGGGAAGGAGACACAGAGGCCTTACTGTGGAAGGGGCACCCAGAGGCCATCTAGTCCACCCTTCTGCCCAGTACAGGACCTTCATCTTAAGCATCCCTCCCACTCTGCTTTACTATCTCTGGTTGTCTATTATCCGTCTACAAGGGAGTAAAATGCAAGGAAGGAGACACAGAGGCCTTACTGTGGAAGGGGCACCCAGAGGCCATCTAGTCCACCCTTCTGCCCAGTACAGGACCTTCATCTTAAGCATCCCTCCCACTCTGCTTTACTATCTCTGGTTGTCTATTATCCGTCTACAAGGGAGTAAAGTGCAGGGAAGGAGACACAGAGGCCTTACTGTGGAAGGGGCACCCAGAGGCCATCTAGTCCACCCTTCTGCCCAGTACAGGACCTTCATCTCAAGCCTCCCTCCCACTCTGCCTTGCTATCTCTGGGGGTCCATTATGGGTCTGAAGGAATGTAAAGCGCAAGGAAGGAGACACAGAGGCCTTACTGTGGAAGGGGCACCCAGAGGCCATCTAGTCCACCCTTCTGCTCAGTGCAGGACCTTCATCTTAAGCATCCCTCCCACTCTGCTTTACTATCTCTGGGTGTCTATTATCCGTCTACAAGGGAGTAAAATGCAAGGAAGGAGACACAGAGGCCTTACTGTGGAAGGGGCACCCAGAGGCCATCTAGTCCACCCTTCTGCCCAGTACAGGACCTTCATCTTAAGCATCCCTCCCACTCTGCTTTACTATCTCTGGTTGTCTATTATCCGTCTACAAGGGAGTAAAATGCAAGGAAGGAGACACAGAGGCCTTACTGTGGAAGGGGCACCCAGAGGCCATCTAGTCCACCCTTCTGCCCAGTACAGGACCTTCATCTTAAGCATCCCTCCCACTCTGCTTTACTATCTCTGGTTGTCTATTATCCGTCTACAAGGGAGTAAAGTGCAGGGAAGGAGACACAGAGGCCTTACTGTGGAAGGGGCACCCAGAGGCCATCTAGTCCACCCTTCTGCCCAGTACAGGACCTTCATCTTAAGCCTCCCTCCCACTCTGCCTTGCTATCTCTGGGGGTCCATTATGGGTCTGAAGGAATGTAAAGCGCAAGGAAGGAGACACAGAGGCCTTACTGTGGAAGGGGCACCCAGAGGCCATCTAGTCCACCCTTCTGCCCAGTACAGGACCTTCATCTTAAGCCTCCCTCCCACTCTGCCTTGCTATCTCTGGGGGTCCATTATGGGTCTGAAGGAATGTAAAGCGCAAGGAAGGAGACACAGAGGCCTTACTGTGGAAGGGGCACCCAGAGGCCATCTAGTCCACCCTTCTGCTCAGTGCAGGACCTTCATCTTAAGCATCCCTCCCACTCTGCTTTACTATCTCTGGGTGTCTATTATCCGTCTACAAGGGAGTAAAGTGCAGGGAAGGAGACATAGAGGCCTTGCTGTGGAAGGGGCACCCAGAGGCCATCTAGTCCAACCTTCTGCCCAGTACAGGACCTTCATCTCAAGCCTCCCTCCCACTCTGCCTTGCTATCTCTGGGGGTCCATTGTGGGTCTTCAGGAGAGTCAAGTGCAAGGAAGGAGACACAGAGGCCTTACTGTGGAAGGGGCACCCAGAGGCCATCTAGTCCACCCTTCTGCCCAGTACAGGACCTTCATCTCAAGCCTCCCTCCCACTCTGCCTTGCTATCTCTGGGGGTCCATTATGGGTCTGAAGGAATGTAAAGCGCAAGGAAGGAGACACAGAGGCCTTACTGTGGAAGGGGCACCCAGAGGCCATCTAGTCCACCCTTCTGCTCAGTGCAGGACCTTCATCTTAAGCATCCCTCCCACTCTGCTTTACTATCTCTGGGTGTCTATTATCCGTCTACAAGGGAGTAAAGTGCAGGGAAGGAGACATAGAGGCCTTGCTGTGGAAGGGGCACCCAGAGGCCATCTAGTCCAACCTTCTGCCCAGTACAGGACCTTCATCTCAAGCCTCCCTCCCACTCTGCCTTGCTATCTCTGGGGGTCCATTGTGGGTCTTCAGGAGAGTCAAGTGCAAGGAAGGAGACACAGAGGCCTTACTGTGGAAGGGGCACCCAGAGGCCATCTAGTCCACCCTTCTGCCCAGTACAGGACCTTCATCTCAAGCCTCCCTCCCACTCTGCCTTGCTATCTCTGGGGGTCCATTATGGGTCTGAAGGAATGTAAAGCGCAAGGAAGGAGACACAGAAGCCTTACTGTGGAAGGGGCACCCAGAGGCCATCTAGTCCACCCTTCTGCCCAGTACAGGACCTTCATCTTAAGCATCCCTCCCTCTCTGCTTTACTATCTCTGGGTGTCTATTATCCGTCTACAAGGGAGTAAAGCGCAAGGAAGGAGACACAGAAGCCTTACTGTGGAAGGGGCACCCAGAGGCCATCTAGTCCACCCTTCTGCCCAGTACAGGACCTTCATCTTAAGCCTCCCTCCCACTCCTTGCTATCTCTGGGGGTCCATTGTGGGTCTTCAGGAGAGTCAAGTGCAAGGAAGGAGACACAGAGGCCTTACTGTGGAAGGGGCACCCAGAGGCCATCTAGTCCACCCTTCTGCCCAGTACAGGACCTTCATCTCAAGCCTCCCTCCCACTCTGCCTTGCTATCTCTGGGGGTCCATTATGGGTCTGAAGGAATGTAAAGCGCAAGGAAGGAGACACAGAAGCCTTACTGTGGAAGGGGCACCCAGAGGCCATCTAGTCCACCCTTCTGCTCAGTGCAGGACCTTCATCTCAAGCCTCCCTCCCTCTCTGCCTTGCTATCTCTGGGTGTCCATTGTGGGTTTTCAGGAGACTCAAGTGCAAGGAAGAAGGCATAAAGGCCTCGTGGAAGGGGCACCCAGAGGCCATCTAGTCCACCCTTCAGCCCAAGCATCCTTCTCACTCCTCCTTGCTATCTCTGGGGGTTCATTATGGGTCTGAAGGAATGTAAAGCGCAGGGAAGGAGACACAGAAGCCTTACTGTGGAAGGGGCACCCAGAGGCCATCTAGTCCACCCTTCTGCCCAGTACAGGACCTTCATCTCAAGCCTCCCTCCCACTCTGCCTTGCTATCTCTGGGGGTCCATTATGGGTCTGAAGGAATGTAAAGCGCAAGGAAGGAGACACAGAAGCCTTACTGTGGAAGGGGCACCCAGAGGCCATCTAGTCCACCCTTCTGCTCAGTGCAGGACCTTCATCTCAAGCCTCCCTCCCACTCCTTGCTATCTCTGGGGGTCCATTGTGGGTCTTCAGGAGAGTCAAACGCAAGGAAGGAGACACAGAGGCCTTACTGTGGAAGGGGCACCCAGAGGCCATCTAGTCCACCCTTCTGCTCAGTACAGGACCTTCATCTCAAGCCTCCCTCCCACTCTGCCTTGCTGTCTCTGGGGGTCCATTATGGGTCTGAAGGAATGTAAAGCGCAAGGAAGGAGACACAGAAGCCTTACTGTGGAAGGGGCACCCTGAGGCCATCTAGTCCACTCCTTTCCTGCTTCATCTCAAGCCTCCCTCCCACTCTGCCTTGCTGTCTCTGGGGGTCCATTATGGGTCTCCAAGAGAGTAAAGTGCAAGGACGTAGACACAGACTCCTTGTTGTGGAAGGGGCACCCAGAGGCCATCTAGTCCACCCTTCAACCCAAGCCTCCCTCTCACTCCTCCTTGCTATTTCTGGGGGGTCCATAATGGGTCTACAAGGAAGGAGACCTAGAGGCCTGTTTGTGGAAGGGGCACCCTGAGGCCATCTAGTCCATCTCCCCATTTTTTTTTCTTCTCCCCCCACCCACCCCTTTGTACGAGCCCACTCCTCACTGATCCTCCTCCTTGCCTTGCACAGACGATGTAGGACCATGCTCTTGATAATTTATTGTAATTAATTATTTGATTAATTAATCCTTAAGGTCTTCTCACACCACACAAGTATAGCACGTGATTCCATTTTTAAATGTCACTGTTACATTCCATTCGATTGCTGTTTGGGTGAGGCGCTAGAGATCTCTCTCTTACAAAACGTCAACAAATCCGAGAATGGAGTCAAAACGACTCAAATGTGGAATCCTGTTGCTATAATTGTGTAATGCGGAAGGGCTTTAATTGGTGGAATAATATACTGTATATACTCGAGTATAAGCCTAGTTTTTCAGCCCTTTTTTAAGAGTGAAAAAGCCCCCCTTGGCTTATACTTGGGTGAGGGTCCTGGTTATACTCGAGAATATATGATACATTTATTATTTTTCTCTATTATTATTGGTATTATCACATTTATTATTTTTCTCTATTATTGTTGCTACTATTACGTTTATTTTACTCTATTTTTATTATTAATAATAATACATTTATTGTTTTACTCTATTATGACATGTATTATTTTCCTGTAATAATAATAATAATAATTATTATTATTACATGTATTATTTTACTCTATTATTATTAAAAGGATACATAAACGCATTCACATTGAAGAAGATGAGAATAATGATTTGATCAGAGTTGGACAATCTCATCTTAAATTTGAGCTTTATGTAAATATTCAAAAACATTTAACCTACTGATGCCTCAATTAATGGAATTTTATTGGTATCTGTTTTTATTTCTGAAATTTCCCATCCTCGGCTTATACTGGAGTCAATGTTTTCCCTGGTTTTTTTTGTGGTAAAATTAGGTGCCTCGGCTTATATTCGGGTCGGCTTATACTTGAGTATATACAGTATCTATAGTTTCAATAGGAATGGGGATTATTATCACTATTAGGATTTGAAGATTAATGGGTTTAGATTATAGCTAGAAATACTATTACAGTAGAGTCTCACTTATCCAACGTTCTGGATTATCCAACGCATTTTTGTAGTCAATGTTTTCAATACATCGTGATATTTTGGTGATAAATTCGTAAATACAGTAATTACAACATAACATTACTGCGTATTGAACTACGTTTTCTGTCCAATTTGTTGTATAACATGATGTTTTGGTGCTTAATTTGTAAAATCATAACCTAATTTGATGTTTAATAGGTTTTTCCTTAATCTCTCCTTATTATCCAACATATTCACTTATCCAACATTCTGCCGGCCCGTTTATGTTGGATAAGTGAGACTCTACTGAATATTATATTATATTATATTTAGAGAAATGAATGCTATTGCCATTTTTCTCTTCCTTCCTTATTTTGGGTTGTTTGTGTTTTCTGCATTGTAGTATATTAGTGCAGTTTTGTTCATTGCAGATGCAATTCAGCAATGTTATATCTGTGTGTTCACTGGTAGAGCACTGGTTTCCAGTAAGAATAGATTACAGGATTTGCAGAAGGAGAATTGCAGGATTTGATAGGATCACCTTCCCGGAGTTGGAAGAGACCCCCAAAGGCCACCTAGTCGAGTTCCCATCTGCCAGGCAGGAGGACACCCTCCGATCCCTCCCGACAGATGGCCTTCCAGCCGCTGCTTAAAACCCTCCAGATGGCCTTCGGAAGCCAAAGCCGATCAAACTTCTTTGACTGTGCCAAACAGGAGCCTCTTGAAAGAATATTTGGTCTCTGTAGCCGAGCAATGTCTCTATCAATAGATGTGAGCTTATGGTGGGATGCAGGGTTGGAAACGCACAAGGGGGAAATGTTCTGTTCCTGGTTTGGAAGTGTTATTTCCTGTTTAATTGTGCTGTCCTCACTTCGAAAGTAGTTGTTCTACACCAGAAACTTTATTCGTTGTGCCACAAACTAGTTTGAATGGGTTAAGACTCATTGAAAAGCTATTGCAAAACATGCTACAGGATAATGTCCCTCCCTCAAGAACAAAACTTATTTTATTCATATTTATATTTGATTTTATTTATATTCCACTCTATCTCCCCAAGGGGACTCAGGGCGGATGACAGAACACACATAGGGCAAACATTCAATGCCGTCATACAATTAACAAGGACAGACAATACACTAACAGAGGTAAAGGCTTTCCCCATTTTTCCATTTCCGGCATCTGGAGGCTGTGCTGTCGCTCCATCTTCCATCTATATGCACAGATGTCTATTATATACAGCAAAACGGGAAAAAAGGAAAAGTATGGTATATAATCTATATATATATATAAGAGTGATGGCATCACGGCGACCCACAAAACAACAAAACTACAGGCCCCCCAACCTCGAAATTTGACAACACAATCCATCATCCACGCCTCTAGGTTGATACAACAAAAAGAAAAGAAAAATAAAGTCCTAATTAGAGGGAGAGGAATAATTGCTTTTATCCAATTGCTGCCAGTTTGAAGGCTAAGCTCCTCCAACTTGGTCTCCCAGCAACCCAATAAAAAATAATAAAAAACACTAAAAAAATTGATACAATAAAATACTATAATAACAGGAAATAACTAAAAATTAATACAAGAAAATAAAAAAATATAATAAATAAAAATATAACTTACAATAAAATTAATAAAAACTGCAAATAACGTCAAATAAAAATTACACAACAATTTTTAACCAATACCACCACCACTTTGCCACAGCAACGCGTGGCCGGGCACAGCTAGTATACTATAAAGTAAGTTATAGGTCTATACTTCCTCAAGTGATATAATCACTTATATATTATGATTGTAGTATCAGTTTATATATTCCTCAATGCTCGCAACTTGAGGTAGAATACTACATGTAAGGATCCTCCAAGGACCTCTACGTTTCATTTGTTCTGAATCTTGATATTTGTATACTATATAAGATATTATTGGGGTGTATTATACATGTCTATTTTTAGTATGGTTTGTATTATTTTGACTCAGTTTACAAATAGAGCACTAGATAGTTCTTTTCTATTTATTTCTATAAGAAGAAATAAGACAGCAGAGCATCAAGATACCTAAAGCAAACAGAGGGAACTCTGAATTTACTTTGAATGAGTTACTGTTGACATGGAACTTTGATTTACTTTGAATGAGTTACTGTTGACATGGGACTTTGATTTACTTTGAAGAAGAGGATTACAAACCTTGAGAATATTATCAAGATTATATTTGTTAAAATTGGACATTGAAATATGTACTTATCTGTACAGTTGGAATCTATAAACTGATACTACAATCATAATATATAAGTGACCAGCTGTGCCCGGCCACGCGTTGCTGTGGCGAAGTCTGTGGTCTGGGAAATAAACTATTGAGGAATTGGTGGTAGTTAAGGTCAAGGGTCAAGGTTTTCCCCAGACATTAAGTCCAGTCGTGTCTGACTCTGGGGGTTGGTGCTCATCTCCATTTCTAAGCCGAAGAGCCGGCGTTGTCCGTAGACTCCTCCAAGGTCATGTGGGATGACTGCATGGAGCGGCGTTACCTTCCCGCCGGAGCAGTACCTATTGATGCACTCACATTTGCATGTTTTCAAACTTCTGGGTTGACAGAAGCTGGGGCTAACAGTGGGGGCTCTCTCCGCTCCCCCAATTCAAACCTGTGGCCTTTCAGTCCAGAAGTTCAGCAGCTCAGCGCTTTAACACGCTGCGCCATCAGGAGATATTATTTCCTAAAGGTTGTGAATATACAATATTTCTGATTGGGTTTTTTTTTTGTTTGTTGGAGGCAAGTATGAATGCTGCAATTAGGAAAAATGATTAGGATGTAATGGCCTTGCAGCTTTAAAGCCTGGCTGTTTCCTCCCTGAGTTAATTTTTTGTTGGGAGGTGTTAGCTGGCCCTGATTGTTTCCTGTCTGGAATTCCCTTGTTTTCAGAGTGGTGTTGTTTGCGATATTTTATGTACCAAAACATGTTAGACAACAAATTTGTCAGAAAAAGTAGTTCAGTACACAGTAATGCTATATAGTAATTACTGTATTTATGAATTTAGCACCAAAATATCACGATATATTGAAAGCATTGACTACAAAAATGCGTTGGATAATCCAGAACGTTGGATAAGCGAGTGTTGGATAAGTGAGACTCTACTGTATATTGATAATCTTATATTATCTGCTTAGAACTGGATTATCTGAGGCCCCTTCTTCACAGCTGTATAAAATGCACACTGAAGTGGATTATATGGTAGTGCGGAGTCAAGATAATCCAGTGCAAAGCAGATAATATAAGATTCTAAATGGGTTATATAGCTGTGTTGAAGGGCCTTGAGTCTACACTGCCATATAATCCAGTGCAAATTAGATAATCTGTGGAAGAAGCCTAAGTGAGGCCTAAATCTGCCTGTCCCCTAACTGAACCCTGGCTGTCCCTTGGTTGCTAGGCAACCAAGTGGGCGGAGCTTAGCCTTCTAACTGGCAGCAATTGGATAAAAAAAATTATTGCTCTCCCTCTAATTAGGACTTTATTTTTCTTTTCTTTTTGTTGTATCAACCTTGAGGCGTGGATGATGGGTTGTGTTGTCAAATTTTGAGGTTGGGGGGCCTGTACTTTTGTTGTTTTGTGAATCGCCGTGATGCCATCACTCTTTTATATATATAGATTATATCACTTGAGGAAGTATAGAACTATAACTTACTTTATAGTATATTATATACCAGGGGTCCCCAAACTAAGGCCCGGGGGCCGGATGCGCCCCTCCAAGGTCATTTACCCGGCCCCCGCCCTCAGTTTTAGACTTAGGCTCGCCCAAAGTCTGAAATGACTTGAAGGCACACAACAACAACAACAATCCTACTTAACTTTGCCCAGAAGCAGGCAAACTTCCTATTGAAATCCTGAAAGGTTTTCAGTATGTTGGTTAAAACTGTTTTTATTTTTAAATATTGTATTGTTCTTTCATTTACTAATATTGTGCTATGGTAATAATATAATATATTGTGCATACATATAATCTTGATAATAATATTATAATGTAATACAATATAATATTTATTTATCACAGTATTTATATCCCCGCCCTTCTCACCCAATAGGGGACTCAGGGCGGCTAATAATAATAATAATAATACAATATAATAATATTGTATAATATAATAATATTAATTATATATTATATATTAAATGTAATATTACTAATAATATTATGGTATAGTGGTATAGTACAATATCTATCTATATATATAAAATGATAAAGTTGTTTGCGCAGTGACTATAACAACAAAACTAAACATCCCAGAAATACAAAATTTGGCAACACAATGCAAAAGGCTTGCCTCCAGGTTACAACAACACAACCACACCACAAAACCACAATCCGGACCCACAAAACTCACAACAACGCATCTTGCGATAACAACACAACGAAACGCCCCAGAAATACAAAACTTGGCAACACAATGCAAAAGCCTTGCCTCCCAGTTGTAACAACACAACCACACCACAAAACCACACAGGACCCACAAAACTCACAACAACGCATTGTGACTATAACAACACAACTAAACGCCCCAGAAATACGAAACTTGGCAACACAACGCAAAAGCCTTTCCTCCAGGTTGTAACAACACAACCACACCACAAAACCACAATCCGGACCCATAAAACTCACAACAACGCATCGTGACTATAACAACACAACTAAATGCCCCAGAAATATGAAACTTGGCGCACAACTAAACACCCCAGAAATATAAAACTTGACAACACAACGCAAAAGCCTTGCCTCCCGGTTGTAACAACACAACCACACCACAAAACCACAATCCGGACCCACAAAATTCACAACAATGCATCGTGACTATAACAACACAACTAAACGCCCCAGAAATACGAAACTTGGCACACAACTAAACGCCCCAGAAATACAAAACTTGACAACACAACACAGCCTTGCCTCCCGGTTGTAACAACACAACTACACCACAAAACCACAATCTGGACCCACAAAACTCACAACAACGCATTGTGACTACAACACAACTAAACGCCCCAGAAATACAAAATTTGACAACACAACGCAAAAGCCTTGCCTCCCAGTTGTAAGAACACAACCACAACACAAAACCACAATCCGGACCCAAAAAACTCACAACAACGCATGATGACTATAACAACACAACTAAATGCCCCAGAAACACAAAACTTGGCAAAACAATGCAAAAGCCTTGCCTCCCAGTTGTAACAACACAACCACACCACAAAACCACACTGGACCCACAAAACTCACAACAACGCATCGTGACTATAACAACACAACTAAATGCTCCAGAAATATGAAACTTGGCAACACAACATAAAAGCATTCCCGCCCGATTGTAACAACACAACCACACCACAAAACCACAATCCGGACCCACAAAACTCACAACAGTGCATCGTGACTATAACAACACAACTAAACGCCCCAGAAATACAAAACTTGGCACACAACTAAACGCCTCAGAAATACAAAACTTGACAACACAACACAAAAGTCTTTTCTCCCGGTTGTAACAACACAACTACACCACAAAACCACAATCCAGACCCACAAAACTCAAAACAACGCATTGTGACTATAACAAATACAAAATTTGACAACACAACTCATCCACCTCCCCAATCCCTACATTCACACTTGGCCTCCAAAAAAACAATTACAATAATAACAATGAAAACAACAACAACAATAAGAATCAACACCACCACAGGCAAGAAACAGCCAGGCACTGAGGCTGAGAGGCCAGTCAGTGCTACACTGGGCCTCCAAAAAACAATACAGTAGCATCTAACTTTTCCAACCTTCATGACCACAACAACAACAACAATAATAAACACCTACACAGGCAAAACAAAAAAAGGACTATTGTACCACAATAAAAATATAACCCGCACTCAGCAGAATCAGACATTACAACTAACAACAAACCAAAGACAACAGGGATCTCAAGCAATTATCAATCAACACAAAAATTGAACAAGGTAACAGACTTCAAATACTACGACTAATGTGAGTATAAAGAAGGTGGAGGTCACAGCATAAATACAACCTAATGTAGACTGACCAACACCACCAGACTCAGACACAGCAACGCGTGGCCGGGCACAGCTAGTCTATATATATAAAATGATAAAGTTGTTTGCGCAGTGACTATAACAACAAAACTAAACATCCCAGAAATACGAAATTTGGCAACACAATGCAAAAGGCTTGCCTCCAGGTTACAACAACACAACCACACCACAAAACCACAATCCAGACCCACAAAACTCACAACAACGCATCATGCGATAACAACACAACTAAACGCCCCAGAAATACAAAACTTGGCAACACAACGCAAAAGCCTTGCCTCCCAGTTGTAACAACACAACCACACCATAAAACCACACTGGACCCACAAAACTTACAACAACGCATCATGACTATAACAATACAACTAAACGCCCCAGAAATACAAAACTTAGCACACAACTAAATGCCCCAGAAATACAAAACTTGGCAACACAACACAAAAGCCTTGCCTCTCAGTTGTAACAACACAACCATACCACAAAACCACAATCCGGACCCACAAAACTCACAACAACGCATTGTGACGATAACAAATACAAAATTTGACAACACAACTCATCCACCTCCCCAATCCCTACATTCACACTTGGCCTCCAAAAAAACAATTACAATAATAACAATGACAACAACAACAACAATAAGAATCAACACCATCACAGGCAAGAAACAGCCAGGCACTGAGGCTGAGAGGCCAGTCAGTGCTACACTGGGCCTCCAAAAAACAATACAGTAGCATCTAACTTATCTAACCTTCATAATCACAACAACAACAATAATAATAAACACCTTCACAGGCAAAACAAAAAAAAGACTATTGTACCACAATAAAAATATAAACCGCACTCAGCAGAATCAGACATTACAATTAACAACAAACCAAAGACAACAGGGATCTCAAGCAATTATCAATCAACACAAAAATTGAAGAAGGTAACAGACTTCAAATACTACTACTAATGTGAGTATAAAGAAGGGTGGAGGCCACAGCATAAATACAACCTAATGTAGACTGACCAACACCACCAGACTAAGTCACAGCAACGCGTGGCCAGGCACAGCTAGTATTCATATATAATGCTAATATTGCACTATGCTAATAATATAATATATAGGAGCCTCCAGTGGCCTAGGGGATAAAAGCCTCGTGACTTGAAGGTTGGGTTGCTGACCTGAAGGCTGCCAGGTTCGAATCCCACCCAGGGAGAGTGCGGATGAGCTCCCTCTTTCAGCTCTAGCTCCATGCGGTGACATGAGAGAAGCCTCCCACAAGGATGATAAATACATCAAAAACATCCGGGCAATGTCCCCTGGGCAACGTCCTTGCAGACGGCCAATTCTCTCACTCCAGAAGCAACTCCGGTTGCTCCTGACACGAAAAATATACATATATATTGTATGTACATACAACTTGTAAGCCACTCTGAGTCTCCTTTGGGTTGAGAGAGGGTGGGGGTATCAATGCAGCAAATAAATAAATAATAAATAAATGTTGTTAGGTGGGGTTTGCACTACAAATAGGATATGTGCAGTGTGCATAGGAATTTGGTTTGTTTGTTTTTTTCCAAAATGATAATTCGACCCCTCAACAATCTGAGGGACCATGAACTGTCCCTCCACTTAAAAAGTTTGAGGACCCCTGTTATATACCATACTTTTCCTTTTTTTTCCGTTTTGCTCCATCTTCCATGCCAAGGAGCTTTGTCATTCTTAGATGTCCTCCTGATCGAATCGCTGGTGTGTCTTTCTGGACGCCTTTTATTACCTCCCCGCTTAAAGCGGTACCTATTTATCTACTCACATTTCTGCTTTCGATCTGCTAGGTGGGCAGGGATCTGGACTGACGGCAGGTGCTCTGCAACTTAGTGGTTTAACCTGCTGTGCTAAAGTTTTGGCAGTTTAATATAGTTTTCCCATGTTTTTATGATAGAACTAATTGGGAAATGGAGTGTATAACCCAGAAACAAAAAACACAGTGTAATATTTTATACTAATATAATAATAATAATAATAACTTTATTTATAACCCGCTTCCATCTCCCCACAGGGACTTGGAGCGGTTCACATAGGGACCAAGCCTGATCAACAGATAAAACAATACAACAACAAATATAATTAAAACAATAACAGTAAAATAACATAAATAGCATCAGGATAGCAACAGTGGGGCTATTAAAAATCAAAGGGAAGGAAGGCATGCGCAAATATAATAATAATAATAATAAT
This sequence comes from Anolis carolinensis, assembly GCF_035594765.1. NCBI lineage: Eukaryota > Metazoa > Chordata > Lepidosauria > Squamata > Anolidae > Anolis > Anolis carolinensis. The sequence goes on along the minus strand of NC_085845.1, from coordinate 206,056,345 downwards.
AATAATAATAATCCAGACTGACAAAGTTCTGGAACACAACACACCAGACATCACAGTTGTGGAAAGAAAAAGGTTTGGATCATGGATGTCGCCATCCCAGGTGACAGTCGCATTGACGAAAAACAACAGGAAAAACTCAGTCGCTCTCAGGACCTCAAGATTGAACTGCAAAGACTCTGGCAGAAACCAGTGCAGGTGGTCCCGGTGGTGATGGGCACACTGGGTGCCGTGCCAAAAGATCTCAGCCGGCATTTGGAAACAATAGACATTGACAAAATCACCATCTGCCAACTGCAAAAGGCCACCCTACTGGGATCTGCGTGCATCATCCAAAAATACATCACACAGTCCTAGACACTTGGGAAGTGTTCGACTTGTGGTTTTGTGATACGAAATCCAGCATGTCTGTCTTGTTTGCTGTGTCATAATAAAAACAATAATAATAATAATAATAATAATAATAATAATAATTATAATAGCAATAATAATAATAAAGAGGGTTGGAAGAGACTCCTTGGGCCATTGAGTCCAATCCCCTTCTGCCTTTGTGCACCGAAAGCACAAGCAAAGCACCCCTGACAGATGGCCACCCAGCCTCAATGTTAATAATAATAATAATAATAATAATAATAATAATAATAATAATAATAATAATAAATCAGGTTGGAAGAGACCCTTTGGACCGTTGGAGGGCCAGACTATAGTTGGCCACCGAGCAATAATAATAACAACAACAACAACAAAGAGGATTGGAAGAGACACTTTGGGCCATTCAACCCAAACTTCTTCTGTCTTTGTGCACCAAAAGCACAAGCAAAGCACCCCTGACAGACGGCCACCCAGCCTCAATGTTAATAATAATAATAATAATAATAATAATAATAAAAGTCCACCCTGCTGGGGTCTGCACGCATCATCCGAAAATACATCACACAGTCCTAGACACTTGGGAAGTGTTGGACTTGTGGTTTTGCGAAACGAAACCCAGCATGTCTATCTTGTTTGCTGTGTCATACAACGTCGTTGTGTCAATAATAATAATAATATCTTAAATATAATAATATCGCGTACAGCAGGATGTCCTTTTGCCAAGACAAATTTTTGGCAGTTTAATACACTTTCCCCATTTTTTAATGATAGAACCAATTATTAAATGACATGGATATCCCAGGAACAGAACTCCTTGTGTTACGAAGTGTAATAACCTCTTTGCAGAATCCTCAGGGGCCTGGAGCTGACCGGGTGGGCGAGCGGGGGGACACTGACCCCTGCCCCTAATTTCTCTCTCTCTCTCTGTGTCCCCCCCTCCCCTTAATATTTCCTCTGTCCTGCAGTTACGAGAAGCGGCTGTACTGAGGAGGGTCTCCGGATGGTCAGCGGCCAGCGGACCCCCACCGTCCCCTCCCCCCTCCCCACCGCCCGCGGGCGCAGCGGCCACCGCCGGACCTGACTGACCATCACGCCGGGCGGCCAAAGACTTGCACTCGGGGAGACAAAGGCCCTGCGACCCCTTCCAGTTGGGGGCAGCGCACCCCTCCCCAGTCCTGCCTTGGACTCAGAGACTTTGTGGGGAGGGGCCGCAGATGGACCCCGCCACCCCCTTTGACCTTTTCCTCTGGCAGCGGATGGACGTAGTGGTAGGCTTCCTTAGGGGGGGGGCTGCTGACGGTTCTCTTGGGTCCAAATCCCCCCCCCCAAAAAAATTCGTTTCTCTATGCTCTCCCTCCCAATAAAACGGTCATTGCCTCGTTGATCATTTTGGCCCCTTCCCAGGACCTTGACCGGGGCCAGCGGTCACTCAGGTCACCCCTTTGGCCAGCCTCCGGCCCCAAAGCCCCCCCCCTTTCCCCTTGATTAGCAGGAGGGATAAATGGGGAGGGAGGGAGGGAGGGGTGGGCCGGGGGTCTCCTGCAGAGCAGAGCGGCATCCCCCCCCCCCCCCCCGGTCGCCCTCGGCCCCCTCCCGCCTTTTTTGGAGCATGTTAGGGCCAGCAATGCTGTTGTGTCTCTGTGTAATATATTAAGTAATAAAAAGGCTGCAGAGCATTCTCCTTTCCAAGGCTGGTCCCTTCCTTCCTCAATGCCACCCCCCCCCCCCACCAAAATGGAACAATAAGAATACCCGTATTGACTCGAGTCTAATGCGCCGTCCAATCGAATACACGCCCCGATGCCCCAAAAAAGTATTTGCTGCCAAAGTAATGTTCACAATGTCAATGATGCGGAAAGAAGATGTCCCCAAAACTCTAGCACTGAAACACCTTTTCACCCAGCACCACACCAGAGTCCAGTAATAATATCGAGAAATGTTTGTTTTTTTATGAAAGCAGGTACAAAGGGGGGAAAGTGCAGTTCCAAAAAAGTATTGCAAAAATGGCAAAGTACATAAATAAAGTCAAGAGAACCAGAATCCACCACAGATATTCAAACATGAATCTATAAACCAGGTGCTTCTTCCAAGGCAAACCCTTACAGCAGGGGTCCCCAAACTTTTTAAACAGGGGGCCAGATCACGATCCTTCGGACCGTTGGAGGGCCGGACTATAGTGGGCCACCGAGCAATAACAACAACAACAACAACAACAACAAAAGAGGGTTGTAAGAGACCCTTTGGGCCATTGAGTCCAATCCCCTTCTGCCTTTGTGCACCGAAAGCACAAGCAAAGCACCCCTGACAGATGGCCACCCAGCCTCAATGTTAATAATAATAATAATAAAATTACGATCTGCCAACTGCAAAAGGCCACCCTACTGGGATCTGCTCGCATTTTCCGAAAATACATCACACAGTCCTAGACACTTGGGAAGTGTTTGACTTGTGATTTTGTGATATGAAATCCAGCATGTCTATCTTGTTTGCTGTGTCATAATAATAATAATAATAATAATAATAATAATAATAATAATAATAATAATAATAATAATATGAAATCAAGCATATCTATCTTGTTTGCTGTGTCATAGTAAAATAATAATAATAATAATAATAATAATAATAATAATAATAATAATAAAGAGGGTTGGAAGAAACCCCTTGGGACATTTAGTCCAATCCCCTTATGCCTTTGTGCACCAAAAGCACAAGCAAAGCACCCCTGACAGTTGGCCACCCAGCCTCAATGTTAATAATAATAAGAAGAAGGAGGAGGAGGAGGAGGAGGGTTGTAAGAGAAGAAGAGACCCCTTGGGTCATTTAGCCCAACCCCCTTTTGCCCTTGTGTTGTGCGGGCCGGATAAATGGCTTCGATGGGCCGCATCCGGCCCCCGGGCCTTAGTTTATGGACCCCTTCCTTACAGGAACGAAGATATGAACCAGGACATGAAACTTGAATCATGAACTTAAGAGCCAAGGCAGGAAAACCATCCTTTACCAACGTTTTCTCCTCTGAGAGGCTTGAATCAAATTCCTTAAATTAAGCCCATCCAGGCACCCATGACATCATGCCAAACACACCTGGACTTCAAGATCTTCCTGTAGTTTCAGTGAAAATGCTTAATTTGTCTGTATTTTACTCCCTCCATTCTCAGGCCAAATCTAGTTTCTCGGGAAAACTCTCCATCAACCCAAGGACTTTTACTTTCCCCTGTTGCCTGGGAATTAAACACATCCTCTGCTTCGGCCTCATCTGCCAGCAATTCTCTCTGATCAAAGGCTTGCAATTCTTTCTGATCGCACACAGACTCCTCGTTTTGAAACCCATCATCCCCCCTCATCCTTTGACAAATCCTCGGGCACTTGCTGTGCTACAACACTGGGACTGGAAAAGTCCTTCCTCTCTCCTTTCGCTCTGCGGCTCCTAAAAACATCTGCTTTTGGACCACACAATCTTTCTGCTCTCTGTCTGTGCTGGCCCCTCAGTCAATCAAGCTCACCTTTGAATTCAGCTCAGAGCAGCTAATTGCTCTAATTACACACACACACACTATATACGAGATTTACTTGGAGCATGAGGTTGCCACGAAAAGGAAAAGACGCATCTTGTGTGAAGATTTATACCTCTGTTATCCGTAGTTCCAACCTCTGGATATTACAACAGCTTGACCGGAAGATCCTACTCAAGGATTTTATTGGATCTCTCTGTTTTTAACCCCTTTCTATGTTGAAAGGTACAGTGTGTTAAAGCGCTGAGCTGCTGAACTTGCGGACTGAAAGGTCCCAGGTTCAAATCCCGGGAGCGGAATGTTAATGTGGGATTTGTGTATTGGTAGTGTTTAAATGCAATTTGTGTCTTGCATGTATTGCATACTGATTGCATCATCCAGAGTGTAACATAGTCTGGAAAGAGTTAATTACTAAGAAGCTATGATGACCTTGATGTGTGGCTGGAACTGGGGAGTGTCCAGACACAAGTGTGTGTGCATTGCTGATCTGTTCTGTTCTGAGTTGTGTCAAGTGCTGTCTGCTTAGTGTATTTGTCTGACACGGAATGAGCGCCCACTGTTAGCTCCAGCTCCTGCCAACCTAGCAGTTCGAAAACATGCAATGAGAGTAGATCAATAGGTACCGCTCCAGCGGGAAGGTAATGGCGCTTCATGCAGTCATGCCAGTGGCCACATGACCTTGGAGGTGTCTATGGACAATGCCGGCTCTTCGGCCTAGAAATGGAGATGAGCACCAACCCCCAGAGGGTGAGTAGATAAATAGGTACTGCTCCGGCAGGAAGGTAACGGCGCTTCATGCAGTCCTGCCAGTGGCCACATGAACTTGGAGGTGTCTATGGACAATGCAGGCTCTTGGGATTAGAAATGGAGATGAGCACTAACTCCCAGAGTGTGAGTAGATAAATAGGTACTGCTCCGGCGGGAAGGTAACGGCGCTCCATGCAGTCATGCCAGTGGCCACATGACCTTGGAGGTGTCTATGGACAACGCCGGCTCTTCGGCCTAGAAATGGAGATGAGCACCAACCCCCAGAGTGTGAGTAGATCAATAGGTACTGCTGCGGCGGGAAGGTAACGGCATTCCATGCAGTCATGCCTCTGGCCACATGACCTTGGAGGTGTCTATGGACAACGCCGGCTCTTGGGCTTAGAAATGGAGATGAGCACTAACTCCCAGAGTGTGAGTAGATAAATAGGTACTGCTGCGGCAGGAAGGTAACGGCGCTTCATGCAGTCATGCCAGTGGCCACATGAACTTGGAGGTGTCTATGGACAATGCAGGCTCTTGGGATTAGAAATGGAGATGAGCACTAACTCCCAGAGTGTGAGTAGATAAATAGGTACTGCTCCGGCGGGAAGGTAACGGCGCTCCATGCAGTCATGCCAGTGGCCACATGACCTTGGAGATGTCTATGGACAATGCCGGCTCTTCGGCCTAGAAATGGAGATGAGCACCAACCCCCAGAGTGTGAGTAGATAAATAGGTACTGCTCTGGCGGGAAGGTAACGGCGCTCCATGCAGTCATGCCAGTGGCCACATGACCTTGGAGGTGTCTACGGACAACGCCGGCTCTTTTGCTTAGAAATGGAGATGAGCACCAACCCCCAGAGCGTGAGTAGATAAATAGGTACCGCTCCGGCAGGAAGGTAACGGCGCTTCATGCAGTCATGCCAGTGGCCACATGACCTTGGAGGTGTCTATGGACAACGCCGGCTCTTTTGCTTAGAAATGGAGATGAGCACCAACCCCCAGAGTGTGAGTAGATAAATAGGTACTGCTCTGGCGGGAAGGTAACGGCACTCCATGCAGTCATGCCAGTGGCCACATGACCTTGGAGGTGTCTACGGACAACGCCGGCTCTTTTGCTTAGAAATGGAGATGAGCACCAACCCCCAGAGTGTGAGTAGATAAATAGGTACTGCTCTGGCGGGAAGGTAACGGCACTCCATGCAGTCATGCCAGTGGCCACATGACCTTGGAGGTGTCTACGGACAACGCCGGCTCTTTTGCTTAGAAATGGAGATGAGCACCAACCCCCAGAGCGTGAGTAGATAAATAGGTACCGCTCCGGCAGGAAGGTAACGGCGCTTCATGCAGTCATGCCAGTGGCCACATGACCTTGGAGGTGTCTATGGACAACGCCGGCTCTTTGGCTTAGAAATTGAGATGAGCACCAACCCCCAGAGCGTGAGTAGATAAATAGGTACCGCTCCGGCAGGAAGGTAACGGCGCTTCATGCAGTCATGCCTCTGGCCACATGACCTTGGAGGTGTCTATGGACAACGCCGGCTCTTGGGCTTAGAAATGGAGATGAGCACTAACCCCCAGAGTGTGAGTAGATAAATAGGTACTGCTCCGGCGGGAAGGTAACGGCACTCCATGCAGTCATGCCAGTGGCCACATGACCTTGGAGATGTCTATGGACAATGCCGGCTCTTTGGCTTAGAAATGGAGAGGAGCACCAACCCCCAGAGTGTGAGTAGATCAATAGGTACCGCTCCAGCGGGAAGGTAACGGCGCTCCATGCAGTCATGCCAGTGGCCACATGACCTTGGAGATGTCTATGGACAATGCCGGCTCTTTGGCTTAGAAATTGAGATGAGCACCAACCCCCAGAGCGTGAGTAGATAAATAGGTACCGCTCCGGCAGGAAGGTAACGGCGCTTCATGCAGTCATGCCCGTGGCCACATGACCTTGGAGGTGTCTATGGACAACGCTGGCTCTTCGGCCTAGAAATGGAGATGAGCACCAACCCCCAGAGCGTGAGTAGATAAATAGGTACCGCTCTGGCAGGAAGGTAACGGCGCTTCATGCAGTCATGCCCGTGGCCACATGACCTTGGAGGTGTCTATGGACAACGCTGGCTCTTCGGCCTAGAAATGGAGATGAACACAAACCCCCAGAGTGGGTCACAACTGGACTTAACATCAGGGAAAACCATTACCTATGTTGAAATAATGGATTTTTTTCCTACTACACATATTACCAACACAAAAAGTGGCAAAAGGTGCACTCCTTGTAATTTAGCCATTACGGTTGCTGCCTGCTTAGAACTCCTTAATTGTAAACAATTGTGTTAGAGCAACAAAGTTTCCAGCAAAGTTAAAGAAAGTCTTGCTGCAGAATGAATGCACTTTAATTGCCTTGATTCAATGCTATGGAGTCATGGGAGATGCAGTTTGACAAGGCCTTGAGCATTTCCTGCCAAAGGATGCTGGTGCATCACCAAACTACTACTACTACTAACTATTATTATTGTAAAGGGTGCCAACCATTTTTATTTCTTTGGGAAGGGAGTTCCAAAGATGGGGAGCGATCATGGAGGTGGGACCAAGAGTAGGGCCTCCTCGGCTGACCGCAGTGCCCAAAATTGTCTATATAGGGCAATGATGGGCAACCTTTTGCGCTTGGTGTGTCAAAATTCACCAAAAAACCTATCATGACTTGGGTGGTGTGTCACTTCGAAAAAGGAACCCATAATTTCACAATATATATAGTTTAAATAACAAAAATATATAATTGTAATATATAACTGTATTTAATAAATCAAAAACTATTTACTGCCATTATTTCCATATACAACAATCTATGGTGCCTCTTGCAGTTTCCACGCTGATTTCTCTCTATTGTAGTTTCAATGTAGTCATGAATAATGAATAATAATATAATAGTAATACTATAATAATACACTACAATAATAATAGATATATATATATATATGTAATGTGCATAATTCCCATGGAGTAAACAACAAAACCACTGGACCAAATTGTAACACCCCTAAGCAGCGCGAACACTGGAAACCAACACGGAGGCCAATAAACAATCTAATACCTTTATTAAAGCAATAAAAGTTCTAAATAAAACTAAGCAGAGTATATAGTTCAGCAGTTGACCTTTTAGAGAAGATCAAAATTAATCCAATAAAATGAAGTTATATATCCAGTATTAGAGTCCAAAGTCTATAATCCAAATAACCGAAACACACTCAAACTCTTTGGAAGTTTGAGTGGGGAAAGAGCAAGGTTTCACGGGGAGATTCTTGAAGTAAAGTCCAGAACAAGGATTCAAGGCTAGGCAAGGTATTTCGTGGTGGATCTGAAAAGCAGTCCAAACTTGGCAAAGAGTGGGACGCAACTCCCAGTCTACTCGTGAGTAAGCGCACCGGAGGGCCGCTTGGAAGCTCAGGAACAAGAGACGATGTTCTTTAATCAATAGTCACGTTGACACCGCGATAGGGAAAACTCAGCGCAGAACTTTTATTGAAGTTCAAGAGCTCCCCCCAAGCAGGTGTTTGACTCCCCAAATCTTCCCAGAGAACGGAGCTGTTTCAACATCGCACCAGATGCCTTCCTCCCCAAAACTTCCCAAGGGAAATGGTTTAGCCACAATCGCCTCTCTCCGCTAATCTCACACCTCCTTAAAATCTGCCTTTGGGAGCGATCTGTTTTGAGAAAAGCCCTTCTATCAAACACCAAGCTTTCCGGAGAAACAGGCTCTGTTTCAAGGGCGTCTCTAATCGGTTCTGGCACGAAAATGTCAACAGGAAACATCTGGAAAGGGACGGAATCTTGCTGAGATGGAAGAAAGCCCAAATCCTCTTCAGTTTGATCTATGATGGCTGCGGGGTCATGGGCCAAAGGTGCCCGAGACATCACACAAATCACACCAAATTTGGCCACAAAAGACATTAGTTATCCAATCAATCTGCATGCGGCAGCGTGTCAGCAAAAATGGCTAGGTTTGTCAGTGCTGACACGCGTGTCATAGGCTGGCCATCACTGATATAGGGAGATGAGAAATAGCCTGTATCAAAACCATTTAGGGCTTTATAGCTAACGACCAGCACTTTGTATTTAGCCCAGAAGCAGATTGGCAGCCAGTGGCGTTGCCGCAACATGGGAGTAGTTCTCTCATTGTACGACGCTCCAGTTAGTAACCTGTCTGCCGATCTCTGCACCAGTTGCAGCTTCCAAACTATCTTCAAAGGCAGCCCCACATAGAGAGCATTGCAGTAGTCCAGACGGGATGTGACTAAGGCATGGACTTCCATGGCCAAGTCAAGCATCTCGGGGACCAAAAAGGCTTTTGGGAGGAAGAGGAAGAAGAAGCCAGTGACCTTTTCATGGAGATATAATATTAATATTATTAGAACCAGGTGGCCCCATAGGATTCCCATCAGAGTGTATTATATCTGGCACATGAGGAAATAGCAGCAGGAGCATGCCATTTCTGAACCTCAGGAAGCATGAGCATGGCTCCGAGTGAGTACTTAATGGTCAATAAAGCCCCGGTAAGGAACGTGGCTCCAACCAGGAACCTCATTTCGCGCTGCACGAGTAAACGTCCTCTTCCTTGATTGGGAGGCAATGATCCAGGTCCGAGTACATACAGATTCTGTCAATGGTCGATTGGAAGAACATGAAATAATTCAAATGCCATTCCTAGGGATGAGTAAACATCAACAGGTCCTAAAACAGGAATCAATGGGTTGCACAGACTGATGGTTGTTTTTTGGCATCAGGACAGTTTTGATGTGGCAAAACCATGGATGGGAGAGCTCTGGGAGTCCTGCTCGGGTCTTACACAGCCAAGGAAGCCATGGTTTTTTTTTTCATGGAGTCTCTCTAAACATTGGTCAGCCTTGTTCTGGTGGTCCTACTGCTTTCTACCTTCCCAAGCATCACTGTTGTTTGTGACAAGTCAGAATAATACAGTTCTAGGGTCAGAAGAGACCCCAAGGGCCACCCAGTCCAACCCCTTCCTTCCAGGCAGGAGGAGACCATCCAATCCCTCACGATGAAATTGATCAATTTAGAGGAGTCGTGGATAGGGAGATCTGTCAGGGGCTGGGGAGAGGGAGATAAATGGATTGTCCGCCACCCTGACTGTTTTGATGAGTCAGTTCTCTCTGCTCACCCGAAGGACCACTTGATACAGCAGCAAAAGTGGCACCAACAAAACGACAACCCAAAGGCCTGGAGACCATGAAGAATCCCTCTGAGGAGCGTCTAAAAGAGCTTCAGTCCCAGAAGAGAAGGTGGAGAGGAAACATATGAGGAGCCATGTATGAATATGTGAAAGGGTGTCACAAGGAAGAGAGAGAGGCTTCCTTTCTGGAGACTGGGACTCAATAGAGCCATGGGTTCAAATGACAGGAGAGGAGATTCCGTTGAACATTAGGAAGAACTTCATTCCATAAGAAGAGCTGTTCAGCAGTGGAACTCTCTGCCTTGGAGTCTGGTGGAAGCTCCTTCCTTGGAGGCTTTGAAACAGAGGCTGGATGGACATCTGTCGGGGCTGCTTTGGTTGTGCTTTCTTGCATGGCAGGGAGTGGACTAGATGGCCCTTGGGATCTCATCCAACTCCATGAGTTGGGCTCTGGTCCAGTTGGCTCTGCTTGGATGGAGGCCGGGAGGCCGGATTGCCTTGATTGGCATGAGGGTTGGGGGCTGCACCGGTCAGCCCAGTCCCTCCCTCCCTCCCCATTGAGGGAGATATAAAGGGACGGGCTCTTGTGCTCACCTGTTCTCAGGTGTCACCTGCAACCGGAGACTTTTTTACACACAGACAGGTAAGTGGATGACCCTCAGTGGTCAGTGTCCCCACTGCCCAGTGACCTGGTCACTCAAGTCAGGGGCTGGACCTACACTGCTTTCTATCCCAGGCTCTGATCCCAGATTATCTGCTTTGAACTGGATTATATGTATCTCCACCGTCATATAATCCAGGATAAGGAGATAATCTGGGTCCTGATCCTGGGATAGAAGGCAGTGTAGAAGGGCCTCAGGATCTTATCCCAGGTTATCTTCTTACCCAGATTATGTTGCAATGTTGACACATATAATCCAGTTCAAATCAGATAATCTGGGACCAGATCCTGGGATAGAAGGCAGTGTAGAAGGGCCTTAGGATCTTATCCCGGATTATCTGCTTATCCAGATTATGTCGCAATGTTGACACGTATAATCCAGTTCAAATCAGATAATCTGGGACCAGATCCTGGGATAGAAGGCAGTGTAGAAGGGCCTTAGGATCTTATCCCGGATTATCTGCTTATCCAGATTATGTCGCAATGTTGACACGTATAATCCAGTTCAAATCAGATAATCTGGGACCAGATCCTGGGATAGAAAGCAGTGTAGAAGGGCCTTAGGATCTTATCCCGGATTATCTGCTTATCCAGATTATGTCGCAATGTTGACACGTATAATCCAGTTCAAATCAGATAATCTGGGACCAGATCCTGGGATAGAAGGCAGTGTAGAAGGGCCTTAGGATCTTATCCCGGATTATCTGCTTATCCAGATTATGTAGCAATGTTAACACATATAAATCAGAAAATCTGGGACCAGATCCTGGGATAGAGAGCGGTGTAGACGCAGCCTTAAGTCCCCTCGACACTGCCTCATGAAATCCAGATTATCTGCTTTGATATTCTGGATTATAAGGCAGTGTAGACTCAGGCCACATCTAGGTAAAGGTCAAGGTTTCCCCTGACGTTAAGTCCAGTCGTGTCTGACTCTGGGGGTTGGTGCTCATCTCCATTTCTAAGCTGAAGAGCCAGCGTTGTCCGTAGACACCTCCAAAGTCATGTGGCCATTGGCATGACTGCATGGAGGCCACATCTACACGGCCCTATAATCCAGATGATCTATCTACATTATCTGCTTTGAACTGGATTATATGAGTCTGCACTGCCAGTTCAAAGCAGATAATCTGGATTTTATTTGGCAGTGTAGAAGGGGTCTCATATACTCCAGTTCAAAGTAGATCATTTATTTATTTAATTTATTTACAGCATTTATATTCCGCCCTTGTTTCTCACCCCGAAGGGGACTCAGGGAGGATCACATGACACATATAAGGCAAACAAATGCCTTAACATAGAACAAAGACAGAGACAAACACGGGCTCTGAGCTGGCCTTGAACTCATGACTTCTTGGTCAGAGTGATTTGTTGCAGCTGGCTGCACCTGGCTGCTCACCAGCCTGCACCACAGCCCGGGCCATGCTTTCTTCATCTCCAAAATGCCCACTAACCGCGCTCCCACTTTGCCTCCCAGGAGCCCAGGCCACCATGCGCTGTCTCAGCCTCTCCTTGTGTGGGTTCCTGTGGGCCTGGCTGCCCCTCCTCCACGGCCAGTCGCTGAAGGTTGACAAGACCCTCGCCGACACCAAAATGCTCGTCAGGACCATCATTTCCCGGATCCAGGAGCAAGGGGTAAGCCCCCTCCCCACTCCCTCAGCACGGCCACTCTTGCCTCCCCCTTGCCGGACTTTTGGGTCAAGGGTCCAGAACCGGGTGCTGTTTCTGGCGTATTCGCTTCCATAGAGACCCTGGAGACTGGAGTCCATTTAGATCTGCTGGATATTCCTCTGCTGCCTCTTTACCTGCTTGGTGATGCTCTTAAATAAGCTCTAGACCAGCGTTTCTCAACCTGGGGGCCAGGACCCCTTGGGGGGGAGGTCACAAAGTTGTGTCAGAGAGGTCACCAAAGACCATCAGAAAACACATATTTCTGATGGTCTTATGAAGCCCTTTAGCAAAGAAGGCTGAAGATCTCTTTGCCAGTCCTCTTCCTTTTTGGAAACAGACAGCGAATCCTCCCACCAAAAGCCCAATTTGCCCAATTCTATGGTTGATGGGGTTCAAGGCGCTCTTTGATTGAAGCTGAACTATAAATCCCAGCCACTACAACTCCCAAATGCCAAGGTCTATTTTCCCCAAACTCTACCAGTGTTCACATTTGGGCATATTGGGCATTTGTGCCAAGTTGGTCCAGATCCATCATTGTTTGAGTCCACAGTGCACTCTGGAGGTAGGTGAACTACAGCTCCCAAAGTCAAGGTCAATGCCCACCAAACACTTCCAGTGTTTCCTGTTGGTCATGGAAGCTCTGTGTGCCATGTTTGGTTCAATTCCATCCTTGCTAGAATTCAGAATGCTCTTTGATTGTAGGTGAACTATAAATCCCAGCAACTACAACTCCCATACCTGAATCCCAGAATCCTCATCAACCTGAGGATCCAGCTGAGTCACAACACACCCTTAGGTAGACACCTTTGAATGTGGTTGACTGTGGGACAGGACACCTGGCCAGGTGGATGGAATCACAATAGACCACTGCGACTACTCCTCCCCGCCCCCTGGGTCTGGCCTGCTGCTGCTGCTGCTGCTGCGCACTGAAACCTGGTGGACTGAGTTGGGAGAGGTTTACCCCCCCCCCCCCAATACTCCTTTATCTAACCAAGTCTCTGTAATGCAAGCCAGGTTGAGGTGCTCATCCAGGATTAAATCCTGAGTGGCAGTTGTCTTACCATTCACTGATGTTACACCCCAAGGCAACGTGAGCACTCGAAAACCAGGCAGGAGTCAATAAAACATATAATATCTTTATTAAAGCAAATATAAATCCAGATGAAAATAGTTATAGAGTTTGAGGAGAAAATGGTTCTTTCTGAAAAGTCAATAATGATTCCAGATGGGTAAAAGAAAAGGTCCGATATTATAATCCACAATGAGAACTCTTTAGCTCTCCCAAGCAATCAAAGTCCATGAATTGCAACAAGGAAACAAGGCTGGCAGGAAACAGAGTTCAATCCATTGGCGATACTTCGTAGTGATCAAGGCAGCAAAGTTGTAGAAGCGGAAGCAAACCTGAAACAGGAACAAGGAAATAACAACCGGAGTAAAATCAAGGTCTACTCGAGAGCCACAGCTCAGCTCGACCCGACTGAAACTGGAACTGGAAATACTTGGCTTGGAAACTGGAGCAAAAAAATGGAGATACCTCTCCCCAAGAAAGCAACGTTGACACCGCAAGGAATCTACAGTGCAAAACACTTTTATGGATCCTAAACTGAATCCCAAGTAGGGAGAGCAATACTCCCAAAAAGTTCCCATGTGAACTCTAACCATTATCCCCTCAGGACGCTAGACGTTGACTTCTACGAAGGCCTTGTTTAATACTTCTCTCATGATTCAGAAATTCTCTCCGATTAATACCCGCATTCTCAGGCGAGCTGAGAACATCTGGCCCAAACAAGGGAGACTCCCTTCCAATTAACTGCTCTTCCTGGCTGATTTCTCCAGGCACCTGGAGCTGCAAAGGGTTCTTGGAACTGGGTGAAAAGTTATAATAAACCTCATCTGTGTCAGAGTTCAGCTCCTGATCAGGCTCTGAAGCCATGGCTGGCTGAGGTATAACAACCGACCTGGCATTAAACAGCAGAACTTTCAGCCTGGGGGAGCCTGCCTTCTTGGCTACCCAGACCATTTGTAGGAGGAGGCGTTCTAGGAGCCATGAGAAATCTCTCACACTTTCCCTCTTCTGGGCCTGTGGATTCCAACACGGGTTTTGAAGGTTGGTCCGGAGGGCCTCTCGAGGTCCCTTTGCCCTCCTTGAGCCTCTCTCTGCTTTCAGTTCCCTCTTCTGAGTCTGTGGATTCTAGCAAAGAGTTGAGTGGTGATCTAGATGGCCCCTGAGGATCTCTCGGCCCTACCTGACTCTCTGTTACCCTCTTTTCTGATCTCATCAGGCCATCAGAAGACCATAGATAAGGAAAGGGACCCTCAAAGGCCATCTAGTTGGTTTTATAAGACCATAGATAAGGAAAGGGACCCTCAAAGGCCATCTAGATGATCTCATAAGGGCATCAGAAGACCATAGATAAGGAAAGGGACCCTCAAAGGCCATCTAGACGGTCTCATAGGACCATAGGTAAAGAAAGTGACCTCCAAAAACCATCTAGATGGTCTCATAAGGCTGTAGCTAAGCAAAGAGACCTTCAGAGACTAGGTAGACTTATGTCAACCCTAAGTCTAAAGTTTAGGACAGGGGTCAGGTCAGTGACCTTGGTTTGGAGACCTGTGTTCTATGGATTCCAGCACAGGTTTGGGGAGTTGGTCTGAATGGCTCCTCAGGGTCCCTCAGCCCTGCCTGACCCACTGATACCTCCTTTCAGATTTGGGGGTGGTCGAGATGTCCCCTGGGAGACCCTCGGCCCTGCCTGACCCCTGACTCCCTCCTCTCTGTTTGCAGTTTTCTCCGCTGAGCACGAAGTTCCCTGGGCTGGACTTCATCCCGGAGGAGCTCCAGGGGGAGACCCTGCAGGACATGTACAACACGCTGGGGGTCTTCCAGCAGGTCATCGCCAGCCTGCCCGCGGAGGCATCGGTGATCCAGATCGGCTATGATGTGGAGAACCTGCAGAGCCTGCTGTGGCTTCTGGGTGCCTATCAGAACTGCCCGATCGAGAAGGGCCACTCGGGCGAGGACATGAGCAACCTGACGGAGCTGCTGACCATCCCCCCCTACACCCTCTCCGTGGTGACCTTGGGCCGGCTGCAGAATTGCCTCCAGCAGATCAACAGCCTCCTGAACAGCCTCCTGATGTGCTAGCCGGGGGCAAGGGCGGGCGCTGGGGGCACGGGCCTCTCTGGCCGGGGGAGCGGCAGGGGACGGGCCTCGGGTGCAACACCAGCCCCCAAATGGACACGTTCCTGCACCACCACCACCACATTCCTGGAAGGGGCCTTTCAAGATGGGAGGAGGCCCTTTGGCTGGGGAAGGGGAGAGATGGGGCCTGGCAAAGCGGTGGGTGTTTCCTCACAGGAATACCTGCAGCTTTCCCACTCCAAAAAAGGCCGCTTGGAAGGGGCCCCAAAGGGCCATCCAGCCCACCCCATTCTGGCAGGCGGGGACACTCTGTCAACACCCAGTATAACCAGCTCTTTGTAGAACCATGGAGTTGGAAGAGGTTTCAAAGATACTCCTAATGATGTTGAGTGTGACCTCCCCCCCCCCCCCAGGTCAAATTAAGAAACGTGAAACGACTGAAGCCGTGGCGGTGAGCAGGAGCCCCATAGAAATCGATCTTGCGAATATTTGGAGGATCGGATGAGTCCAGCAGTGCCTTGGATACTTCCTGCAGCCATCCTTCCCCTTTTCCTTCACTATTATGACAATATAAGCCTTCAATAAACATGCACCACAGTGCGTTGCCCTGCTATTTGATTCTCTGCAGCCTTTTTGCCTCCTGCGCCTTGCGCTCTCTTTCCGCCTCTGGCAGTCGGACCCGGTATTCGCTTGGCCCCATAGCCCTTGGAGGGGGCTCTCTTCCTTTCCTCCCCAAGATTGAACCCCCCCCCCCTTGACCCCGTGCATCTCCAGCCACCCTCACCCTTCGGGGGAACCCCAGCTCCCGCGATCCGGACCTCCCCCGGTATCCACGGATCCCCCTCTGTGCATACATTTAATTTGTAATACTTTGTGTTTCATATGAAACTCTTTTTGGAGCATCAAGCCACTGACCAGAGGCTCAGGTGACCTTCCACCTCCCCATCGCAACCTGGGAGTCCCCTCCACTCTTATTTATTTATTTATTTATTACAATATTTATATCCCACCCAGAGCCGGCCCTAGGTATTTTTCAAGTGTAGGCAAACAGAATTTTGCCCCCCCCCCCCATGTCTGCGTGGAGGACAGGGTGCGTGCCGGGTGGGTTTCTTCAAACTCCATCAATCATCTGCTCCAGCACCCTGATGAATTGGTTGCAATAGTCTGCCACACCAATTCCTCTGTTCAAATGTCAGACTCAAACACATCCGTAGTCTGAAGTCCAAACATTTATTTCAATATCTATAATACATATTTACAAAGCATAGCAAAAGCCATAGCTTTGAGCTGGCATTCTCTTCAGCCTCTTCGCTCCGGCAAGCACAGCTCAACACACTCAGAGATAAGAAAGCACATTATTCCTCTGTTCATTGTCAGAGTCAAAACACATCCGTAGTCTGAAGTCCAAACATTTATTCAATATCTATAATACATATTTACAAAGCATAGCAAAAGCCATCGCTCTGAGCTGGCATTTCTCTTCAGCCTCTTCGCTCCGGCAAGCACCAGCTCAACACACTCAGAGATAAGATAAGCACATTCCTCAGTCTGCAGGAAGTTTTGACCTCCAAAGGCCGGAAATCATGCCTGATAGGTCATAGCAGTCACAACAGGCTGTCAGTCAAAACTAGCCTGCTGTTAACTGTTTCATTGCTGAAACACACATTCTTGCAAAACAGCAGAAACACTTGATTCACATTTCATACACATACAACCATAATCCAACGCCCCAAAAAAATCACTGAAAAATAAAAGCGTTTGATAATAAGGAGGGATACATTAAGATTTTACAAATTAAGCACGAAAACATCATGTTTTACAACAAATCAACAGAAAAAGCAGTTCAATACCTTGCGGAGGCAGGCCACAGGAGACAGGAGTTGCCTCAATGGCGCCCCCCCACAAGATGGCACCACAGGCAACGGCCTAGTTGGCCTGGCGGTTGAACCGCCTCTGATCCCACTCTTCTCACCCAATAGGGGACTTAGGGCGGCTTACAATAAAACACATATATAAAATTGTACAATATATTGTGAGTCAATTAAAAAATTATTAAATTACATCAGACATTCATAAAAACACTTATGGGCATGTTCTGAGTCTAAAAGTGTGGTGAAGAGAGGCTCCTTCTTTGGAGGCTTTGAAGCAGAGGCCGGATGGCCATCTGTTGAGGTGGCTTTGAATGGGATTTTCCTGCTTCTTGGCAGAAAGGGGTTGGACTGGGTGGCCCATGAGGTTGCTTCCAACTCTCAGATTCTAGGATTCTGTGAGTCTATGAAAAGCCCCGTGATGCTCCCTTCCCAAACCAAGGACCATAAAGGCTTTTGGGAAGAACAAGAAGCCAGTGACCTTTCCATGGAGAGATCATATTAATATTATTAGAACTGGGTGACCCCAATAGGATTCCCATCTGAGTTTATTACATCGGGCACATGGGGAAATACAGCAAGAGGAGCATGCCATTTCTGAACCTCAGTGAGCATGAGCATGACTCCGAGTGAGTGCTTAATGGTCAATAAAGCCACAGCTAAGGAACGTGGCTCCAACCAGGAACCTCGTTTTTGTGCTACATGAGGAAACGTCCTCTTCCATGACTGGGAAGTAATGATCCAGGTCTGAGAACAGATTCCATTCAATGGACCATAAAAGTATTCAAATGCCTTTCCTAGGGAGGAGCAAGCATCCACAGGCCCTAAAACAGGAACCAAAGGATTGCACAGACCGATGGTTGTTTTTTGGCCTCAGGACAGATGTGGCAAAACCATGGATGCCATGGCTTTTTTAATGAAGTCTCTCCAAATGTTGGGCAGCCTTGTTCTGCTTGTCCTGTTGCTTTCTACCTTCCCAAGCATCACTGTTGTTTCTAACAGTGGGCCACAGTTCAAAAGAGAGATTGACTCCAAGCTGGAAAGTGTCCAGAGGAAGAGGGAGACTCAAAGGATGCAATTTCTGGAGACCACGAAGAAGACTTCTGGGGAGCATCTGAAAGAGCTGGGCCTGTTTAGCCTGCAGAAGAGAAGGTGGAGAGGAGATATGAGAGACACATATCAATATATGACAGGGTGTCACAAGGAAGACACCCTTCCTTCCTTTCTGCTGCCCTGGAGACTCAATGGAGCCACGGGTTCAAGTGACAGGAAAGGGGATTTCGTCTGAACACGAGGAAGAATTTCATGACCGTAAGAAGATTGTTCAGCAGTGGAACTCTCTGCCTTGGAGTCTGGTGGAGGCTCCTTCTTTGGGGGCTTCTAAACAGAGCCTGGAAGGCTATCTGTCGGGGATGCTTTGATTGTGCTTTTCCTCCCATGGCCAAATGGGGTTGGACTGGATGGCCCATGTGGTCTCTTCCAACTCTATGATGCTATCAAAGAGGAAAGGCGTGTCCCCTTCGCTGCCCCTCCTTTGGGCTCTGGTCCAGTTGGCTCTGCTGGGATGGAGGCCGGGAGGCCGGATTGCCTTGATTGGCATGAGCGTTGGGGGCTGCAGCGGTCAGGCAGAGTCCCTCCCTCCCCATTGAGAGGTATATAAAGGGACCTGTGCTTACCTGTTCTCAGGTGTCACCTGCAACGGAAGACCTTTCTTGCACACAGACAGGTGAGTGGGTGACCCATGGAGTTCAGCGTCCCAACTGCCCAGTGACCCGGTCACTGAAGTCAGGGAATGGACCTACACTGCTGTACATCCCAGGATCTGATCCCAGATTATCTGCCTTGAACTGGATTATGTGAGTCTCCACTGCCAGATAAACTGGGATAAGGAGATAATCTGGGACCAGATCCTGGGATATAACGACAGCATAGAAGGGGCCTCAGGATCTTATCCCAAATTATCTGTTTATCCCAGATTATGTAGCAATGTAGGCACATATAACCCAGTTCAAATCAGATAATCTGGGGTCACATCCTGGGATAGAGGGCAGTGTAGATCCAGCCTCAGGCCCCTTCGACACTGCCTCATAAAATCCAAATTATCTGCTTTGATAATCTGGATTATATGGCCGTGTAGAAAGGGCTTTGTAGTGCATCTGCACTGAGGAAATGAATGCAACTTGACCACACTTTTAACTGCCAAGGCTCAATGCAATGTGATCCATGGCCTTCTCTGGGTGCATCTGGACTGCAGTACGGATGCATCTGGATGCCACTTTGACTGCCGTGGGGTCCTGGGAGTTGTAGTTTGCCAAGGTCCGCAGTGGAATGCATAATAATAATAATAATAATAATTTTATTCTTATACCCCGCCCCATCTCCCCGAAGGGACTCGGGGCGGCTTACATGGGGCCATGCCCGGACATAACAATATAAAAGCAAACAATGCAATAAAACAAATCAATCAACAATAAAAACAGTCATAAAAAGTGAGCATACAAAATAGGTATTAAAAACATAAGTTGAATTCACGGATGCATGCACCTTAACCCCACTTCAAATGCCATGGTTGGTTGGCTACAATGGAATCCTTGGAGAGTTGTGACAGTGAGGCAGAGGAGATGAAAGACCTTGGAAAACTACAGCACCCAAAGGCAGGGTTCAAACACATGAAAAGTAGACCCAGCCGCTTCCTGAGTCGCTTCAACTAATAGAATGACTCCTCAGACCCTCCTGACTGTTGTGGGACTGCAATGCCCAGCACTCTTCCCCATTGGAAAAGGGGGTGGGTGATGGGATTTGTAGTCTAAAATCAACTGGAGGACCCGCTGATTGCACTCCAGCTGGAACGGATGGGATGCTGTTAGCCTGTTGGAAATGACAACCTCCTTCAAGCCTTCTCTAATAATCTGCTTTTCCTATGATCCTGTTGCTTCCTGTTTCCTGTATGTAAGTTCTGCTGTGCAGCTTCCTTTATGGTTCCTGAGAAGTTATAAAAGGTGTGCAGACAGTCCTTTCCTTCCCGGTCACCCTATTTGGGGGGCATCTCGCTGCTCCCCTTTTCTTGACCCCTTTCCTTTTCTTCTCGCATCGCTTTCCAGGTCGAGAACAAAGCCGGAGATGGGGCCGGGAGCCTACGTCTCTCTGGGGCTCCTCACCTGCTTGGCTTCTGCCCCTTTCATCAAAGGTGAGAGAGAGGCCTCCCTTTTGGGGGGGGGGATTGACCTGTGTACCCCTAAAGGGGGGACTTTGGTTGTGTCATTAAAGTGCAAAGTATGGAACCCTGCGCAGACGGGGAAGCCTTAGCATTAAACGGTTGTGTTGTTAAAGTGCAAAGTATGGAACCCTGCGCAGACGGGGAAGCCTTAGCATTAAACGGTTGTGTTGTTAAAGTGCAAAGTATGGAACCCTGCGCAGACGGGGAAGCCTTAGCATTGAACGGTTGTGTTGTTAAAGTGTGAAGTATGGAACCCTGCGCAGACGGGGAAGCCTTAGCATTGAACGGTTGTGTTGTTAAAGTGTGAAGTATGGAACCCTGCGCAGACGGGGAAGCCTTAGCATTGAACGGTTGTGTTGTTAAAGTGCAAAGTATGGAACCCTGCGCAGACGGGGAAGCCTTAGCATTGAACGGTTGTGTTGTTAAAGTGTGAAGTATGGAACCCTGCGCAGACGGGGAAGCCTTAGCATTGAACGGTTGTGTTGTTAAAGTGCAAAGTATGGAACCCTGCGCAGACAGGGAAGCCTTAGCATTAAACGGTTGTGTTGTTAATGTGTGAAGTATGGAACCCTGCGCAGACGGGGAAGCCTTAGCATTGAACGGTTGTGTTGTTAAAGTGAGAAGTATGGAACCCTGCGCAGACGGGGAAGCCTTAGCATTAAACGGTTGTGTTGTTAATGTGTGAAGTATGGAACCCTGCGCAGACGGGGAAGCCTTAGCATTGAACGGTTGTGTTGTTAAAGTGTGAAGTATGGAACCCTGCGCAGACGGGGAAGCCTTAGCATTGAACGGTTGTGTTGTTAAAGTGAGAAGTATGGAACCCTGCGCAGACGGGGAAGCCTTAGCATTAAACGGTTGTGTTGTTAATGTGTGAAGTATGGAACCCTGCGCAGACGGGGAAGCCTTAGCATTAAACGGTTGTGTTGTTAATGTGTGAAGTATGGAACCCTGCGCAGACGGGGAAGCCTTAGCATTAAACGGTTGTGTTGTTAATGTGTGAAGTATGGAACCCTGCGCAGACGGGGAAGCCTTAGCATTGAACGGTTGTGTTGTTAATGTGTGAAGTATGGAACCCTGTGCAGACGGGGAAGCCTTAGCATTAAACGGTTGTGTTGTTAATGTGTGAAGTATGGAACCCTGCGCAGACGGGGAAGCCTTAGCATTAAACGGTTGTGTTGTTAATGTGTGAAGTATGGAACCCTGCGCAGACGGGGAAGCCTTAGCATTGAACGGTTGTGTTGTTAATGTGTGAAGTATGGAACCCTGCGCAGACGGGGAAGCCTTAGCATTAAACGGTTGTGTTGTTAATGTGTGAAGTATGGAACCCTGCGCAGAAGGGAAAGCCTTAGCATTGAACGGTTGTGTTGTTAAAGAGCGAAGTATGGGACCCTGCGCAGACGGGAAAGCCTTAGCATTGAACGGTTGTGTTGTTAAAGAGCGAAGTATGGAACCCTGCGCAGACGGGGAAGCCTTAGCATTAAACGGTTGTGTTGTTAATGTGTGAAGTATGGAACCCTGCGCAGACGGGGAAGCCTTAGCATTGAACGGTTGTGTTGTTAATGTGTGAAGTATGGAACCCTGCGCAGACGGGGAAGCCTTAGCATTAAACGGTTGTGTTGTTAATGTGTGAAGTATGGAACCCTGCGCAGACGGGGAAGCCTTAGCATTGAACGGTTGTGTTGTTAAAGTGTGAAGTATGGAACCCTGCGCAGACGGGGAAGCCTTAGCATTGAACGGTTATGTTGTTAAAGTGCAAAGTATGGAACCCTGCGCAGACGGGGAAGCCTTAGCATTAAACGGTTGTGTTGTTAAAGTGCAACATATGGAACCCTGTGCAGACAGGGAAGCCTTAGCATTAAACGGTTGTGTCGTTAAAGTGCAAAGTATGGAACCCTGCGCAGACGGGGAAGCCTTAGCATTGAACGGTTGTGTTGTTAAAGTGCAACATATGGAACCCTGTGCAGACAGGGAAGCCTTAGCATTAAACGGTTGTGTCGTTAAAGTGCAACATATGGAACCCTGTGCAGACAGGGAAGCCTTAGCATTAAACGGTTGTGTCGTTAAAGTGCAAAGTATGGAACCCTGCGCAGACGGGGAAGCCTTAGCATTGAACAGTTGTGTTGTTAAAGTGCAACATATGGAACCCTGTGCAGACAGGGAAGCCTTAGCATTAAATGGTTGTGTCGTTAAAGTGCAACATATGGAACCCTGTGCAGACAGGGAAGCCTTAGCATTAAACGGTTGTGTCGTTAAAGTGCAACATATGGAACCCTGTGCAGACAGGGAAGCCTTAGCATTAAACGGTTGTGTCGTTAAAGTGCAAAGTATGGAACCCTGCGCAGACGGGAAGCCTTAGCATTGAACAGTTGTGTTGTTAAAGTGCAACATATGGAACCCTGTGCAGACAGGGAAGCCTTAGCATTAAATGGTTGTGTTGTTAAAGTGCAAAGTATGGAACCCTGCGCAGACGGGGAAGCCTTAGCATTAAACGGTTGTGTTGTTAAAGTGAGAAGTATGGAACCCTGCGCAGACGGGGAAGCCTTAGCATTAAACGGTTGTGTTGTTAATGTGTGAAGTATGGAACCCTGCGCAGACGGGGAAGCCTTAGCATTGAACGGTTGTGTTGTTAAAGTGCAACATATGGAACCCTGTGCAGACAGGGAAGCCTTAGCATTAAACGGTTGTGTTGTTAAAGTGCAAAGTATGGAACCCTGCGCAGACGGGGAAGCCTTAGCATTAAACGGTTGTGTCATTAAAGTGCAAAGTATGGAACCCTGCGCAGACGGGAAGCCTTAGCATTGAACAGTTGTGTTGTTAAAGTGCAACATATGGAACCCTGTGCAGACAGTCGGTCAATGAGACTTAAGCAACGTGCAGTCACTGAATTCTTGACTGCAGAAGGTGTCACCCCAAAGGAGATTCATCAGAGAACGCATGCTGTTTATGGGGATTGTGTCGATGTGAGTCCTGTGCGTCGTTGGGCAAGTAAGTTTAAAGATGTTGAGGTGGGAACATCTGACTTGCGTGACAAACAAAAAGTTGGACGTCCTGTGGCAGCAACCACCGAGTTTCACAAGCAAAAGGTTGATAGATTGATTCAGGACGATCATCATATCCCTCAGAGAGAAATTTCAAGCATCATTGGCATTTCACAAGAATGTGTGGGTCACATATTGCTTTGCTTGTCTATTGGAAGATCTGTGCATGACGAGTCCTGTGAGACGCCGGTTGCGGAAACAGAGTGTCAACTTCTTCCGTGACGGTTTCAGAAAACTTGTTCATCGTTGGCAGAAATGTTTCCAATTGTCTGGTGATTATGTGGAAAAGTGAATAGAAGTTAAAGAGCACATTCTAAGGATTATTTCTGCATTTGATTTATTAAAATATTCCTAACCAAACCCGTAACAAAGGTGGAGGTATTACTTTTCATTCAACCCTCGTATATAGTAGGGGTGTGAAATATTTTCATTAGTCCTCATTAGTCGTATTAAAATTGTTAAATTCGTGCTTATGAGGCCATATCCGACATGTGGGTGTGGACTGCAACAAAAACTTAAGAATCGAAACTTGCCCAATTGTTGCCCTGAAACACTTCTTCACCACACACCACACTTTGTCCAGGTGATCCAGTAAGTAAACGTTTATTAAGAGAAGGGTATATATATAAAAATAAGCAAATCCAAAAAGGAGAATTAAAGTTTAAAAAGTTATTTCCAAGATGTCAATATTCCAAAATCCTTTCAAATACAGTCTCAAGAATCAGTCCACAGATATATTCATAAACATGATAGCATGAATCCAAAACAGGCAACCTATGCCACACATGAAACAAGAAACAGGAACAAATTTAGAAACTTGAATACATGAATCCAGAAAGGTAGGACCAGGAACCAAGAATTGTTCACTTGAATACAACATTGCTCTCACAACGGATGGCACCAGCAGGAACCACTTTAAAAGTGGTTCAGTTCCTCCCATGACATCGTTCCTCACACACCTGCTTTTCTTCTCCTTCTCTCTAAGCCTCAGGGAAAAGCAAGTCTGTCTCTGTTGTATGCTCTGCCTCTGAAGTTCCAAGCACAAGTACCATCTGCCTGCGACAAAGAATGGGTGGGATCACAAGCCGGAAAAAGTTACAGAAAATGAGTACGTCAAACTACTCTGGGACTTCAGGCTGACAGAGTTTTGGAGCACAAGACTCCTGACCTCACAATCGTGGGGAAAAGCAAAGTGTAACACCCCAAGGCAGCATGAGCACTGGAAACCAGACAGAGACCAATAATCATATAATATCTTTATTAAAACAATAATTAATCCAGGAAAGAATAGATGGAAAGGTTGAGCAGATGATAGTCCTTTGTGAAAAGGTATGAATTAGTCCAGTGAAATGAAGGGAAATGTCCAATATTATTGTCCGAAGTCCAGAAAACGAAACACGCTCAAAACTGTTGGAAAGTTCTTGAGCAGGGAAAACAAGGAAGCAAGGCTAAGTAACAAAGTCCAATGTCACTAGGAAGTCTTTGATATCAAGGCAGGAATGAGCCGAAGCTAAGACCAAACTTGATTCAGGAACAAGGCAAGGAAGTAGATTTACTCCGGGTCTGCTTGGGAGTCGCGGCTTGGCTTGGCCGCCAGGAACAGGAAACTTGGCTTAGTAGAATCAGGAGCTAGAGTCGGTGAACTGTTCTCAGAAAATAGCTACGTTGACACCGCAAAGTGTTCACAGTGCGAGACACTTTTATGGAACTTAGATCTGATCACAAAGAAGGGAAGCCAAACTCCCCAAAAGTTCCCGAGGGAATCTTCTATCCATTATCCCCTCGAGATGCCAAGCGGTTACTCCTTCTAAGCCCTTGTTTTTCTGATCTCTGGCGATACAGAAACTCCCTTCTGTTGAAGGACACATTCTCTGGGGAACTAAGAACATCTGGTTCAGCCATGGGAGTAATATTTCCAGTTTCTCTCCCAATTAAAGAATCATCCGAGCTATCAACAGCCGGCAACTGTAATTGGAAGGAGCTCTGTGGACTAGGTAAAAAGTCAGAATAAGCTTCATCCTGGTCAAAGTTCATTTCTGAATCAGGTTCAGAAGCCAGAGGTGGCTGGGGTATGACACAAAGTATGGGTTGTTGATGCTGCAATTCCAGGCAACAGCAGGACTGAAGAGAAGCAACTGGAAAAGCTGGCACAATATGAGGATTTGAAGATTGAATTGCAAAGACTCTGGCACAAGTCAGGAAAGGTGGTCCCAGTGGTGACTGGCACACTGGGTGCAGTGCCTCAATACCTTGGCCTGCACTTGAAAACAAAAGGTGCTGACAAATTGACTACCTGCCAGCTGCAAAAGGCCACCCTACTCGGATCTGCACATAATTATTTGCCGATGCATCGCACAGTCCTAGACACTCGGGAAGGATCCAACGTGTGATCCAGTACAAAATCCAGCAGAGTGATCTTGTCTGCTGTGGACTCATCTTGTTGTGCATCAAATAAGAATAATAATAAGAATAGGAACATCCTCAGGGGCCACCCAGTCCAACCCCCTTCTCCCTTCATGCCGGAAAGGCACAATCAAAGCACCATAGAACTTCAATTTAGCACAGATTTATACTATTACTTACTTACTTTAGTCCACTTTGCAGACTCAATAAGGTAAAGGTAAAGGTTTTCCCCTGACGTTAAGTCCAGTCGTGACCGATTCTGGGGGTTGGTGCTCATCTCCATTTCTAAGCCGAAGAGCCGGCGTTGTCCATAGACTCCTCTAAGGTCATGTGGCTGGCATGACTGCATGGAGTGCCGTTACCTTCCCGCTGGAGCGGTACCTATTGATCTACTCACATTTGCATGTTTTCGAACTGGTAGGTTGGCAGAAGCTGGAGCTAACAGTGGGCACTTACTCCGCTCCCCGGATTTGAACCTGGGAACTTTCAGTCTGCAAGTTCAGCAGCTCAGCGCTTTAACACACTTCGCCACCGGAGGCTCCAGACTCAATAATTTTATTTATTATTATTATAATGACTCTAAAAGGCTGGCTTATTTGTGAGTGTTTCAATTCCTAACCTTCCCCTTTGTCAAGACCCAGGCTGCAGAGCACCAATAACCATGCGCAGAGACCAGAATCTATCTAATATCTTTATTAAAGGAATATATAAAGTCAATAAAAACAAGTGAAGAATATAGTTCAGAAGTAGACCTTTCAGGAAAGGTCAAATATAGTCCAGGGAAACAATGTCCAATATGTGATATTAGAGTCCAAAGTTATAATCCAATAACCGAAACACACACTTGCCGAGCAATAGTGTGGGGAAATGACAGGGTCCTTTAGTCCAATGGAGCTTGGCAACAAGGCTGGAAACAAACTAGATTCTTGGCAAACAAGACTTGATACGTGGCAACAAGAAGCAAGAAGCAAGAACAAGGTCCGTGGCGAGGTCCGGGGACAAGGCAGGCTTGGAACTAGAACAAGGTCCGTGGCAAGGTCCTGGAAACAAGGAACTGGAGTAGCGTAGTCCACACACGATCTCACTCCTGAAGCTGACGAATTGACTCCGCAAGGATCTCCTTGCGGGTAAACACCTATATAGGATCTTGTTTCCCCGCCAAGGAACACTTTCCCTGGGGAACAAGAAGTGAAACCCATACTGTGTCCAGATGCATGACTCCTTAAGATTTCCCAAGGGAAACAGGCTTAATCAGCTAATTGTCTGGCAGCGATTCTGCCGCTTCGGCGATTCGCCTCCCTAGCGCCTCTATCTCGATTATAATTAGCCTTACGAGAGAACGGGGGAGAATTCTGCCCAAGGCTTGTTTGGCTGACTTCTGGAGGGCAAACATCCTGCAGGTGCAAGGGCTCCAATTCTGGCTGAAACGGTGGGAAACCAAAGTTTTCCTCTTTGTCTGCCACAATAGTACTAGGAACGGGACTACATGGCCCATGAGACATCACACCCTTTCATGCATATTTCTAATATCGATTCGTATGCATGAATTTAACAAATTTTATACATCTTACGAGGAGTAACGATCATTCTGCCCACCCCTAACAGTGCTCTGTGGGCTCCCCCTTTTTCTCCTGGATTCGTGTCAATGCCTAAAACAGCCACTAGGGGGCAAGCTACACAAAGTTTTCATGATTGATCCATGGGTTCGGTGTGATTGTCTTGCAGGAGAAACCAAGAAGAGACTCCAAATAATAATAGGATTGTGTTGTCGAAGGCTTTCATTGCCGGGATCACAGGGTTGTTGTATGTCTTTCGGGCTGTGTGGCCATGTTCCAGAAGCATTCTCTCCTGACGTTTCGCCCACATCAGGACTCTTGCCACACCCTGGACTCTACACAGATATATATTCTTTCCTTTCCTTACTTAGTTTATCCATACCTCACAACCTCTGAGGATGCCTGCCATAGATGTGGGCGAAACGTCAGGAGAGAATACTTCTGGAACATGGCCACACAGCCCGAAAGACATACAACAACCCAATAATAGGATTGGCCCATATTTTATTAAAATATTGCTACCCTGGTGTAAGATTGGGAAGTTTTCTTTCAAATAGGATACCCATGTTTGATTATTATTAAAAGGTAAGGGTTTTCGCCTGACATTAAGCCTAGTCGTGTCCGACTCTGGAGGTTGTTGCTCATCTCCATTTCTAAGCTGAAGAGCCGGCGTTGACCATAGACACCTCCAAAGTCATGTGGCCGGCATGACTACATGGGGCACCGTTACCTTCTTGCCAGAGTGGTACCTATTGATCTACTCACGTTTGCTTTTTTAAAAAATTGAATAGTTTTTTATTGATTTTCCAGAAATTTAGGGAATTACAGTACAAAAATTGTGAGGAGGGGAAAGGAGAAAGAAAGGAAAAAGAAGAAAAAAGGGGAAAAAAATAAAAAAAATTATTACACACAGCCATATTTTTGAACTGCTTTTTTTTCTTTCTTCTTCTGTGATTCATATGTTATTTGAGTGATTATATTGCTTCTGTTTATGTGATTGTCTTAGTCAATTGTTATGGGGTTTTTTTTTGTATTTTTATAGCGTTTTATAGTGTTTTCAATGTTTTATTGTACAATGTTTTATGCTGATTTTATATTGGAAACCGCCCTGAGACCCTTTTGGGAGAGAGGGTGGTATACAAATAAACTTTTACTTTACTACTTACTTACTAGGATGGCAAAAGCTGGGGCTAACAGCGGGAGCTCACCCCACTCCCTGGATTCAAACCACCAACCTTTTGGTCAGCAAGTTCAGCAGCTCAGCACTTTAACATGCTGTGCCACCCTACTGTTCATTGGTGGCTTTATATATACCCATAGTTGTGTGATAATGTGTACACTTTGGAATTATAATCATCATCCTAATAAAGAGTTCAGACTAAAACCCAGAGCGGTTTGTCCACTGCTGACCGGACCTTCCCTCTTTGTTTAGGCCCCATTAATTTTGTAATTACAGCTGCGACGGGCCTGAAAGTCTCCGCTACCCTTTGTCCGGAAAACTGGATGTATTACAAGGACAATTGCTACGGCTATTTCCCCCAAAAGAAGGACTGGAAAGAGGCGGAGGTGAGTGGGGCGCGGTCCCCAAAAGGAAGACCCCCTATTGACACCTGGAAGGGGAACAACTCCAAGTCACACCTTTCTCCCCCCTTTCCTTTCGTGTAGAAAGAATGCCAGAGCCGGAACGCCCACCTGGTCTCTATCCTGAGCAAGAAGGAAGCCTGCCGAGTCCAGAAGTTCCTGTCCAGATTCCAACCTGATGGCGACATCTGGATCGGGCTCCACAACCCCAGCAAGGTGGGTTTATATCCCCCCCCCCCAAACCCTCAATGCCATACGGGATCATAGAGCGATAGGGCTGGAAAGGACCCCCAAGGGACATCTGGTCCAACCCCCCTCCTGTCATACAGGAAAAAAACAATCCAAGCACTCCCAACAGATGGTCCATCCAGCACTCGACTCAACTCAGAACGCAATCAGCAATGCACACACACTTGTGTCTGGACACTCCCCAGTTCCAGCCGCACATCAAGGTCATCACATCTTCTTAGTAATTAACTCTTTCTAGACTATAGTACACTCTGGATGATGCAATCAGTATGCAATACAGAAAAGACACAAATTTCCTTTAAACACTACCAATACACAAATCCCACATTAACAGGGACATCTAGTCTCCCTTCTGTCATACAGGAAAAAAACAATCCAAGCACTCCCAACAGATGGTCCATCCAACTTAAAAACCTCCAGGGAAGGAGACTTCACCAGACTCCCAGGCAGTCTAATTAGGAGGGATCTGCAAAGAACATCCAGTCAAATACCATTCTGCAATGCATTATTATTATTATTATTATTATTATTATTATTATTATTATTATTATTATTATTATTATTATTGTATGATACAGCAAACAACATAGAAATGCTGGATTTTGTATCACAAAACCACAAGTCGAACACTTCCCAAGTGTCTAGGACTGTGTGATGTATTATTATTATTATTATTATTATTATTATTATTATTATTATTTTATTATGACACAGCAAACAAGAGAGGCATGTTGGATTTCGTATCACCAAATCACAAGTCAAACACTTCCCAAGTGTCTAGGACTGTGTGATGTATATTATTATTATTATTATTATTTTATTATGACACAGCAAACAAGATCGATATGCTGGATTTTGTATCACAAAAGCACAAGTCAAACACTTCCCAAGTGTCTAGGACTGTGTGATGTATTATTATTATTATTATTATTATTATTATTATTATTATTATTATTATTATTATTATTTTATTATGACACAGCAAACAAGATAGATATGCTGGATTTCATATCACAAAATCACAAGTCGAACACTTCCCAAGTGTCTAGGACTGTGTGATGTATTTTCGGATGATGCTGCAGATTCCAGCAGGGTGGCCTTTTGCAGTTGGCAGATCGTGATTTTGTCAATGCCTATTGTTTCCA
Source organism: Anolis carolinensis (assembly GCF_035594765.1). Taxonomy (NCBI): domain Eukaryota; kingdom Metazoa; phylum Chordata; class Lepidosauria; order Squamata; family Anolidae; genus Anolis; species Anolis carolinensis. The sequence goes on along the minus strand of NC_085845.1, from coordinate 206,026,004 downwards.
AATGCCGGCTGAGATCTTTTGGCACGGCACCCAGTGTGCCGATCACCACCGGGACCACCTGCACTGGTTTCTGCCAGAGTCTTTGAAGTTCAATCTTGAGGTCCTGAGAGCGGCTGAGTTTTTCCTGTTGTTTTTCGTCAATGCGACTGTCACCTGGGATGACGACATCAATGATCCAAACCTTTTTCTTTTCCACAATTGTGATGTCTGGTGTGTTGTGTTCCAGAACTTTGTCAGTCTGGATTCGGAAGTCCCACAGTATCTTTGCGTGCTCATTTTCCAAGACTTTTGCAGGTTTGTGATCCCACCAGTTCTTTACTGCTGGGAGGTGGAACTTGAGGCATAAGTTCCAATGAATCATTTGGGCCACGTAGTTGTGCCTCTGTTTGTAGTCTGTCTGTGCAATTTTCTTGCAGCAGCTGAGGATATGATCCATGTTTCATCAGCTTTCTTCCACAGTCTGCATTTTGGGTTGTTGTTGTTGTTGTTGTTGTTGTTGTTATTATTATTATTATTATTATTATTATTATTATTATTATTAATTTCTACCCTGCTTTATCTCCCCAAGGGGGACTCAAAGCAGCACAAAGACACTATCCAACCAAGTCTATATCCTATCATAATTAGAAGGGATCCACAAAGGCTGCCCAGTACAATCTCATTCTGCAATGCATTATTATTATTATTGTTATATTTATTTAGGCAAAGGTAAAGGTTTCCCCTGACGTTAAGTCCAGTCATGTCCGACTCTGGGGGTTGGCGCTCATCTCCATTTCTAAGCCAAAGAGCCGGCATTGTCCATAGACACCTCCAAGGTCATGTGGCCAGCATGACTGCATGGAGCGCCGTTACCTTCCCGCCGGAGCAGTACCTATTGATCTACTCACATTGGCATGTTTTCGAACTGCTAGGTTGGCAGAAGCTGGAGCTAACAGCGGGCGCTCATTCCGCTCCCGGGATTTGAACCTGGGACCTTTTGGTCAGCAAGTTCAGCAGCTCAGCGCTTTAACACACTGAGCCACCGGAGGCTCCTCCGCTAATATTACAAGATCCTTTTAACATGGACTGTTTCCAAGCCAGGTGCCCCACACCCCATATCAATGCCTTTCATTTCTATTGCCAAAGGGTAACACTCTTTTTTCTCTGTTGAAATCCGTTCTGTTAGTTTCGGCCCAGCTCTCTAATGCGTTAAGGAAGTCCCTTTGGATTCTTCCCCAGTTCCTAGGCCGCCTCTTATGGGAATGGACGGACGGCCAGCACATGGACCACAGCCAGTGGAGCCCCGAGGAGCCCAACAACTTCGAAAACAGAGGAGAGTTCTGCGCAGAGATCTGGAAGTCCTCAGGTGGGTCTTGCAGGTGGTGATGGAGAGGATATAAAGGAATTTATTTGCACAATGGTCAAGAACCCTTCTTTTTCAAGTATTGAGAAAAGTCCTAGATGAAGCTTAACCCCACATTACGTGCCAAGGCTCAATGCTACGGAACTGGAAGTTGTAATTTCCCAAACATGTTAGCCTTCTTTGTTGCCACACCAAACAACAACTCCCAAGATTGCATAATATGGAGCTTTGTTAGTGAAAGCAGGGTCAAAGTGTTATCAATAACTAATAATAACTATAAAGTCATCGACAATGCAACTATACATTTATAACATTTTTTACGGACGCATACTAGCAGTTCTTAGCCAGGTTTCCAGCCCCAGCCCAGCCCCAAACATTCCTGGGAGGATTAACTGAATCATTTACCAAGCTTAAAACTGGTTTAACAGCAAACTCCCCTCAGACTGAAACCAATGTCCATCAAAAGAAAACAATGGCCCCACATCCCTTAAAGAAATTTGCCTTGATAAAATGCTTTAGATCTCCTTGTCTAGATTCAGGTTTATGCTTTATTAATAAACAAGGGGGGGGGGGGAATTCACATGTGTATACAAAAAAACTGGGATGCATAGACATATTCCCAGGCACCCAAATAAACATAAACTACCCTATATACTCGAGTATAAGCGGACCCAAATATAAGCCGAGGCACCTAGTTTTACCACAAAAAACTGGGAAAACTTATTGACACGAGTATAAGATGAGGGTGAGTATAAGATGAGGGTGGGAAATGTCAGAGCGCGCGGTTTGGATAAACACACATGCAGCGGAAGATCAACGAAGAATCACTGGCACCTATAAAGAAGCTGAAGCAATAAAGGCTATCTACAAAAGGTTTACTAACAAACGGAAAACTCTCAAGACGATATATACAGACAGATTGCAGAGAGGTAGAGAGCAGACGGCAGAGGGCAGAGCAGATAACACAGGGAGCTATTTATAACCACCTCTGCTGTCTGATGCAATACACAGTTAACTCTTTACACACTCGCATAGTGGACAGCAGACAGTGCATGATGCAATCTCCAGCTCACATTGCATCACTATAACTCAATTACATTTAAACAACTCTATATACAATCATTCCCACTACCAGTAGCTACTGGTAAATTTCAAAAATAAATTGAGGCATGAGTAGGTTAAATGTTTTTTAATATTTACATAAACTGTAATTTAAGATAATAATAAGACTTTAATAAGATACGATTGTTCAACTCTGATTACCTATATACTCAAGTATAAGCTGACCTGAATATAAGCTGGCCAGGACCCTCACTCGAGTATAAGCAGAGGGGGCTGAAAAACTCAGCTTATACTTGAGTATATGAGGTATATATGTGGCTGTTAAACTAAAACGAGGGTGGGGGTGACATCCAGGAAGCCAGACTGATATCCAGCTGAGAGGGAATCCCATGAGGGAAGCAAGGCCTCTTTAGACATATAATCAAGGACAGGTTCCGAGAAGCCATCCAGGTGTTTCAGAAATATCAGATGGAAGATGCACCTCAATGAAATCTATATGATGTTACGTTGCCTTCTTATTCAGTTGTATATATTTGCATAAGCTTTATCTTTTGTCTCGGGGCTGGTACCTATTCTAACCCCATAATCCCACCCGGGACTATTTCAGACCATTTCCCAAGTCTTGACCTTTTCCTCCTGGGAAGATTTTCCAAATGGCTCCAGCTTCAAATGGACAAATAGCAGCTCTCCATTTTCCTGCCACAAGGGAGACTCCGCCCACCTCTGACATCACAGGGAATCCCTAGCCAATGACAGCTTGGATCCTAGCTTGACCATTCCTGAGCCATTAGGGAAGGAATAAAATGCTTTGCGCTGTATTGTATGTTATTTATTTATTTATTTATTTATTTACAGTATTTATATTCCGCCCTTTTCACCCCGAAGGGGACTCAGGGCGGATTACAATGAACACATATATGACAAACATTCAATGCCAACAGACAAACAACATTCAGTTTTAGACAGACACAGAGGCATTTTTAACATCTTTCCAGCTTCACGATTCCGGCCACAGGGGGAGCTGTTGCTTCACCGTCCATTGGTGGCTGTTCTTCCTCTTCTTTTCCTCGTGAGCAGTTTTTTTATGGTGTTGTAGATTAGTTAAATTAGCCTCCCGCATAAAGCGTACCTAAATTTTCCCTATTTGACCGATGCAACTGTCTTTCGGGGCTGCTAGGTCAACAGCAAGCCGGGGCTATTTTTTTTTTTATGGTCAGAGGCTTAACCCGACCTGGGCTTCGAACTCATGATCTCTCGGCTCTTTGTTATGTCGGCTCTTTGAAGCGATTACACTGTTTTGACATCCATCTGGCCAGATGAATAAAATTCTGTTACTGCCTTCAAACCCGGTCACGGTTTTCCTGACTTTCAAAGTAGCATGGTGTGCCAGGCAATGGACCTACACTGATCTCTTATGACAGACAGATGATTTTGGTAACAAAAGTGCATTAAGTCCACAGTGTAGATTCACTCTTGGAGGGAGAGTCCATGGGAGAAGAGAGGACACAAACGTGATGGAAGCACCAGAAGGAGAGGGAGGAAGAGAAGCGCCAGAGAAAGCCTTGCCTCCGTCAGGAAAGGGAGGAATAATCGAGCTCATCCAGGGCCCTTTGCTTCTGCTTCTCCCAAACATTTCCCCAACTAATCCCTCTTTCTTACCATTCAGAATTTAAGAAGTGGAACGATGAAACCTGCGATGTGAAGAACAGCTTCATCTGCAAGCTCAGTTTGGAGGAAACCGAAGAGCAGTGCTTCCTCTGAGCCGCCAGGAAGTCCTCCAGGTGCCACCTTGGCTTCCCACTTCAGAGGCTGGATGGCCATCTGTCGAGAGGGCTTGGGTGGTGTCCTCCTGCCTGGCAGGATGGGGCTGGACTGGATGACCTCTGAGGGCCCTTTCCAACTCTAGGATTCTATTATTCCATCCATCCATCCATCCATTCATCCCAATAAACTCTTTCTGTAAAGCAATCCTAAGTATGCCTGTCTTTCTCTACCAGTTGCATTGTGTACCATTTACACAAAAAGCAACACTTTGTGGGAGGAAAAAACTCAAGGGCTGACAAGGCACGGAAAGTGCAATTCCGTCAGGCCACCCAAGAGCCATCGGGAATTTTCCATAGGACGTGCAGTTCAAAGAGTCAGAAGAACTTCCAGGGTTTCTGGCTCATGTCGTCTCTCCTATAAAGACACATTACAATAAGCTTTGAGGTTCAGAATAATTCTTAAGGGAAAGGGCCCAACATTACCAGGCAGAGTAGCATTACTGTTAATAATAATAATAATAATAATAATAATAATAATAATTATTATTATTATTATTATTATGTGCCGTGCCAAAAGATCTCAGCCGGCATTTGGAAAAAGTAGACATTGACAAAATCAAGATCTGCCAACTGCAAAAGGCCACCCTGCTGGGATCTGCGCACATCATCCGAAAATACATCACACAGTCCTAGACACTTGGGAAGTGTTCGACTTGTGATATGAAATCCAGCATATCTATCTTGTTTGCTGTGTCATAATAAAATAATAATAATAATAATAATAATAATAATAATAATAATAATAATAATAATAAGCTCACGAATGGGACCCTGAAGAAGGAGACAGAAGGCCTGATCCTTGCAGCCCAGGAGCAAGACATCAGGACAAAGGCCATTAATAATAATAATAATAATAATAATAATAATAATAATAATAATAATAGAAGACCTGGCTCTGGCTCACGAATGGGACCCTGAAGAAGGAGACAGAAGGCCTGATCCTTGCAGCCCCGGAGCAAGACATCAGGACAAAGGCAATCAAGGCCAAGATCGAAAAATCAGCTGATGACCCAAAATGCAGACTGTGCAAGGAAACCGACGAAACCATGGATCATATCCTCAGCTGCTGTAAGAAAATCGCACAGACAGACTACAAACAGAGGCACAACTATGTGGCCCAAAGGATTCATTGGAACTTATCCCTTAAGTACCTGCAGCAAAGAACTGGTGGGATCACAAACCTGCAAAAGTATTGGAGAATGAGCCACTCAGGGCGGCTTACATGGGGCCAAGCCCAGGTAAACACACCAAAACGGGATAAAATACATACATCACACAAAATAGACAAGATAAAATACAATTATTCGTAATATCATAACAAAATAGCAAAAAACAAGAATGACATAGTAAAACATAATTTAGAAACAAAACCAAGGTTAAAGAAGGTTACTGTTGCCCCTTTTCGTGTCCTGTTGCAACACTAATCACTAACACAACATTTATTAATGTTGCAACAGGGTCTATTTACAAATGCCCTTTGTGCCTCCAGTTTTGTTGTTGTGTCACTTTTAAGTTGTTTCTGGGTGATGGTAAGATTTGTTCAGAGATCGTTGACCTTCCCCTGAGGCTGAGAGAGTGTGACTTTGGTTGGACTAGATGGCCTCTGTGGAGCCCAAAATATCATGTCTCCAGCAGACAAGAGTTCTTCCTTTCTCCCACCCTGGACATAATAATAATAATAATAATAATAATAATAATAATAATAATAATAATAATAATAATAATATCCTCATCTGCTGTAAGAAAATCGCACAGACAGACTACAAACAGAGGCACCATCAAGGCCATAAACACCTAGGACATACCTGTCATAAGATATACTGCTGGCATTATAAACTGGACACAGATGGAACTGGACAATTTGGACAGAAAAACAAGAAAACTCATGACCATTCATCATTCACTGCACCCTCGCAGTGATGCTGACCGGCTGTATCTGCCTAGAAGATCAGGGGGCAGAGGACTCTTACAAGTAAAACAAGCAGTCAAAGAAGAAGAACATGCCCTGGCAGAATATGTCAAGCAAAGTGAAGAACCTGCTTTGATTGAAGTCAAAAATCAGAAACTCCTCAAAGCACAGCAGACAAAAAACCAGTACAAGAAAACCGCACTACAAAGTAGAGCTGACAGCTGGCACAACAAAACACTGCATGGAAAGTTCCTTGACAAAACTGAAGGAAAAGCTGAAAAGGAGAAGAACTGGCTCTGGCTCACGAATGGGACCCTAAAGAAGGAAACAGAAGGCCTGATCCTTGCAGCCCAGGAGCAAGACATCAGGACAAAGGCAATTAAGGCCAAGATCGAAAAATCAGCTGATGACCCAAAATGCAGACTGTGCAAGGAAGCTGACGAAACCATGGATCATATCCTCAGCTGCTGTAAGAAAATCGCACAGACAGACTACAAACAGAGGCACAACTGTGTGGCCCAAATGATCCATTGGAACTTATGCCTCAAGTACCACCTCCCAGCAGCAAAGAACTGGTGGGATCACAAACCTGCAAAAGTATTGGAAAATGAGCCACTCGGAGCGGCTTACATGGGGCCCTGGTAAACACACCAAAACAGGATAAAATACATACATTATACAAAATAGACAAGATAACATACAATTATTCTTAATGTCATAACAAAATAGCAGAAAACAAGAATGACATGGTAAAACATAATTTAGAAACAAAACCAAGGTTAAAGAAGGTTACTGTTGCCCCCTTTGGTGTCCTGTTGCAAGGCTAATCAATAACACAACATTTATTAGTGTTACAACAGGGTTTATTTACAAATGCCCTTTGTGCCTCCAGTTTTGTTGTTGTGTCACTCTTAAGTTGTTTCTGGGTGACGGCAACCCCCCTACAGTGAGGTTTTCACAGCAAGATTTGTTCAGAGGCCGTCTGCCTTCCCCTAAGACTGAGAGAGTGTGACTTTGGTTCTTCAGGGTTGGACTAGATGACCTCTACGGACCCCTTCCAAAGCTAGGACTCCATGACTTGCCCAAGGCCACCCAGAGGACGAGTGGGGAGTCGAACCTGTTCTTCAGAGTCAGGCCAATGCTCAGACCACAAAACTGTGCTGCTTTTTGTAGACATTTTAAAGCAGGGCTCCCCAAACTAAGGCCCGGGGGCCGGATGCGGCCCTCCAAGGTCCTTTACCTGGCCCCCAACTTCAGTTTTATAATATAATATTTTTATATCAGTTTTAATAATATAATATATAGTATATACATATAATATTGATAATAATAATACCATACAATAATATTAATTATATGTTATATATTACATATTATATGATAGTATAGTGGTATAGTTCAATATAGTAATGTATAATGCTAATATTGTGTTATGCTAATAATATAATATATTGTATGTACATATAATATTGATAATAATATTATAATGTTATACAATATAATACTAATAATAATACCATACAATAATATTAATTATATGTTATATATTACATATTATACAATAGTATAGTGGTATAGTTCAATATAGTAATATATAATGCTAATATTGTGTTATGCTAATAATATAATATATAGTATATACATATAATATTGATAATAATATTATAATGTTATACAATATAATACTAATAATAATACCATACAATAATATTAATTATATGTTATATATTACATATTATATGATAGTATAGTGGTATAGTTCAATATAGTAATATATAATGCTAATATTGTGTTATGCTAATAATATAATATATAGTATATACATATAATATTGATAATAATATTATAATGTTATACAATATAATACTAATAATAATACCATACAATAATATTAATTATATGTTATATATTACATATTATATGATAGTATAGTGGTATAGTTCAATATAGTAATGTATAATGCTAATATTGTGTTATGCTAATAATATAATATATTGTATGTACATATAATATTGATAATAATATTATAATGTTATACAATATAATACTAATAATAATACCATACAATAATATTAATTATATGTTATATATTACATATTATACAATAGTATAGTGGTATAGTTCAATATAGTAATATATAATGCTAATATTGTGTTATGCTAATAATATAATATATAGTATATACATATAATATTGATAATAATATTATAATGTTATACAATATAATACTAATAATAATACCATACAATAATATTAATTATATGTTATATATTACATATTATATGATAGTATAGTGGTATAGTTCAATATAGTAATATATAATGCTAATATTGTGTTATGCTAATAATATAATATATTGTATGTACATATAATATTGATAATAATATTATAATGTTATACAATATAATACTAATAATAATACCATACAATAATATTAATTATATGTTATATATTACATATTATATAATAGTATAGTGGTATAGTTCAATATAGTAATATATAATGCTAATATTGTGTTATGCTAATAATATAATATATTGTATGTACATACAGCTGCTCTGAGTCCCCTTCGGGGTGAGAAGGGCGGGATATAAATGTAGTAAATAAATGTAGCAAATAAATAAATAAATAATTTTAGACTTAAGCTCGCCCAAAGTCTGAAATGACTTGAAGGCACACAACAACAACAACAACAACAACAACAACAACAACAACAACAACAATCCTAATTAACTTGACTATCTCATTGGCCAGTTAGCAGGCCCACACTTTCCATTGAAATCCTGATGTTGGTTACAATTGTTTTCCTTTTTATTATTATTATTATTTATTATTAAACTTTATTTGTACCCCGCTAGCATCTCCCGAAGGACTCGATGCGGCTTACAAAGGCCAAGGCCTCAACACACAATATAACAATACAACAAAAGGCAAATTAAAAGGCAAATTTTTAAATATTGCATTGTTCTTTCATTGTTGTTGCTTTGCATTTTTTTCAAATGATAATTCGGCCCCTCCACAGTCTAAAGGATTGTGGACCAGCCCTCTGTTTTAAAAGTTTGAGGACCCTTGTTTTAAAGCATTGCCCACGTGTCGAGAGGGTTTGAACGATGTCTTCCTGCCTGGCCAAAGTGGGCTGGACTGGATGGCCTTTGGGGCTCCCTTCCTATCTCAAAGGGTTTGGGACTCTCCCCCTTTGGAGGCCTCTTGGGAGCCCTTGAGTTGTGGATTCAGTCCCTAGGGAGGGGACTAGATGGCCTCTGGGGGCCCCTTTCAACCGTAGGGTTCTATGATTTCCTCGTTCCATACGCTTGCCACGGATAACCCCATGGAAGGATTCCATTGCAGTCTGGTTATTGCGAAAGACAAAGATCCTGCTCCCTGGTCTAATTGGGTCTTAGATGCACAGAATGGCACCGGCTTAGCAGTCTAGACAAGAGCAGAGGATTAACATGCCTTCCTTGTCGTGGAGAATCACTGAGCTAAGGCCGGCGGCTTTTCCGTATCTTGAAGCCTGGCCTTGCAGATTCCTTTTGCAGGGACTCACCCGGACCGAACTGACTTCTCTGCGAGAGGAAGAAACCAGAACCGCACAAATATGTATGCGTAATATGCGCAAGGGGATAAATGCCCTAAAGGCGCCGTCAGATCCGAGCTGACCTTGCGATTGGGATGGGAGAGGTGCAAGAAATCCCAGGGATCTATTTCGGAGGAAGGGCCTGGCTGGCAAAACAGACTCTGGGCTCTTCCCCTTACGCAAGAAAACCCTGTGAAGTCCATGGGGTCCCCACAAGGCACGGGTTCCTGGCTGCAATCTGGGTTCCGGTCTGCAAACTGGGTTCCTGGCTCAATCTGGGTTTGTTGTCGACCGCGTTTTAGGGGATCGGGCCCCTTAAGGAGAGAGCCGATCCGGTCCTGAGAGAACGGACCTTGGCGGAGCCAATAGGAGAATATGAGCCGCAATACAACCTGGAGCCGAAATGAAGAAGGTCCGCCAAAGTTGAAGGAAAATCCGCCAAGGAGTCTTTATTGAGCGATTCAGCTGAAAAGGACACTAGTAGCGATCATTCAGCCTACTAGCGTACCATATAACCAAAATAAAGCCATATTTATACAATGTTTCAGTCTGACAGCCCCTTGAATTTCCCGCCCCGCTCCCCGCCCATCTGATCGCGGATAGGCTAGAGTGTTGAACGAGGCGGGCTTTCGTTTCCCGCCTTGCTCTGCTGGCCCAATAGGGAGCTGCTTTTTGTCCCCACTTGGGCCAATCAGAGAGGAGAAGGCGGGAGTTATTGAAACAATGAAGTGACTGAGCAGGAAGGATCGGATTAATTCCTGCCCGGCCGAATTCTAAAGGGATTAATGACAGCAATCAAGGGTTCCTGTCACGTACACGGATTTCAGATATGTCTTGGGGTGTCAGAGGTGGAAGTAAGGATGGGTGGTGATGGGCTCAGCAGGGCGCCTTCCTGAGGTGTCCTGGATTTCCTTTGGAGGAGATATGACAATGTTTGCCTTGAGGGCGAATCACCTTTAGGTCAAAATACTCCGAATTCGGTGACTCAAGCCCTATATTGTCCATGCAATCTGAATCTGATTAGGTTAAGCGGCAGCGGATTAACCTTTTGTTTTTGGGAAGGTAAGCCTGGGTCATAGAAAATGGGGCAGGTCCTGGAGTTCAAGTCGAGTTCGAAATATTCCCTATCTGATTTCATGACTTGGCAATTATATGAAATAAAATGAAAAATAAAATAAAGTTGGAACATAAACCCAGCTGGGAAAAATACATATTTTCCGGGGATCCCAAAGAGTACAAATACATATAGGCAGATAGATAGATTTCAAGGAAGTAAGGGAGAATCCATAGAGGTGGGTTACATTGCATGAAGGGGAATCATGAATGATATAAACAATTTGAAAACATTTGATAAGAACGAAGTTCACAACATCTGGGGAACCCAATATGGAAATTCATAAAAGTGGAGTTTTAGCAGCATGATCTCATAATTCATGAAGTTAGCCCAACGATTAGAAATTCATACAACAGTGATTCATGAGGGTGTCCAGGTACATAGAATATGAAAATTCACGGATACATGCGGAAAAGAGTTCATCTGTGGTGGAAGGAATTCATAGAGATGGCATGGGGAAGGGGCACATGTGGGTTGCAGTCTTTGGAAGTATAAGATTTCATAAGTTCAGGGATAGGTCTGGGGAAGAGTGTTCTTCTCCTTCATAAAATTATGAAGGTATGAATGAAACGTGGAGGGGCACCCGTCCAGGCACCCTCCTGGCAGCTGTAGAGAGGGTGAAGGTCCTTGGAGAACTATGTCTCCCCAGCGGGAGAGCGATCCCCCCATCCCCAGTTCACAGAAAGGGACCAGGGATCTCCTAAAACCATCCCGCGGGTCGCGGGGAGAGGAAAGTCCGGGATAAGGCTGGAAGAGAGCAGTCTGGCTTGGAAGGAGCAGTCGGTTCCGTTTGACAGTCAGCTGATGAGGTGCCGAAAACTGGACCGATTTTGGTTCCGTTGGTGGTCCTTGAGTCAGGAGCCTTAGAAAGGGTTAGGACTAAAAGAAGAGTGTGCCAGGGGTAATTTTGATAAAGATATGAGCCAATTTGTATCGTCCGCTGTATTAACCTATGGCGGGCGAAGCCTCCGCCAGGGTTTAAAGATCGGACGGGTTAGCGAGGGGGAGAGAGAGAGAGAGAGGGAAATTGCATGCAAAGGAAGGAGTCAGAGAAAGACACAAAATAACCAGATAGAGAGTGTTACAGTTAAAATAAATGCTACTTTTATTGGGGGATTTGTTACATAGTTCAGGGAAGGGGAAAGTGAAGAAAAAAAGATCTTTTAATAATAGTCTGCTGCGGTCCCGCTCCGTTCCTTTTGGTGGTGGATCTGCGGAACTCTCCGCTGCGGGTTCAAATTAATTTGAAAGCCGGGGTCTCGGTCATCAGGTTCTGGTCTGCAAACTGGGTTCTGGTCTACAGAGTTCCAGGATGCAAATTGGGTTACTGGCTGCAAACTGGGCTCTGGTCCTTAAACTGGGTTCTAGACTGCAAATTGGGGTTTCCAGCTGCAAACTAGGTTCCGGTCTGCAAACTAGGTTCCTGGCTGCAATCTGGGTTCTGGTCCTTAAACTGAGTTCCAGATTGCAAATCGGGTTTCCAGCTGCAATTTGGGTTCCGGTCTGTAATTTGGGTTCTGGTCCGCAAACTGAGTTCCAGGCTGCAAATTGGAGTTCCGGCTGCAATCTGGGTTCTGGTCCACAAACTGGGTTCCAGACTGCAAATCGGGTTTCCAGCTGCAAACTGGGTTCCAGGCTGCAAACTGAGTTCCAGGCTGCAAAATTCTGGCTACAAACTGGGTTCCTGGATGCAAACTGGATTTTCAGCTGCAGTCTTGGTTCCAGGCTGTATTTTTGGTTCCTGGATGTAATCTGGGTTCTGGTCCGCAAACTGGGTTCCAGGCTACAAACTGGGTTCCTGTCTGCAAACTGGATTTCTGGGTTCTGTCTGGGTTCTGGTCCGCACACTGGGTTCCAGGCTGCAAATTGGCTTTTTGGCTACAAACTGCGTTCCAGGCTGCAAATTGGGTCTCTGGATGCAAACTGGATTCCTAGATGCAAACTGGATTTCTGGCTGCAATCTGAGTTCTGGTACGCAAACTGGGTTTCAGGCTGCAAATTGGCTTTTTTGCTACAAACTGGATTCCAGGCTGCAAATTGGGTTTCTGGCTGCAAACTGGATTCCTAGATGCCAACTGGATTTCCAGCCACAAACTGGGTTCCAGACTGCATTTTTGGTTCCTGGCTGTAATCTGGGTTCTGGTCCGCAAACTGTGTTCCGGGCTGCAAATGGAGTTTCAAGTGGCAAACGGTTCTGGGCTGCAAACTGGGCTTCTGACTACAATATGGATTTCTGGCTGCAAACTGGGTTCTTCCTTCTTGCTGACTTTTTTCTGCAAACTGACTTCCTTCTTTACAGATATTGGTTTCTGCTCGGTAAGTATTGACAGATGTAAACAGATGCAAACAGGGCAGGGCAAGCATTTCAGTGCTCATTCGCAGGGTTAAATTACAATTCATCAAGTTTAGAGACGGCATGGGCCAACTTGGGCTCTTTCTCCAGGTGTTTTGGACTTCAACTCCCACCATTCCTGGCCTCAGGCCCCTTCCGCTTAAGCGGCTGAGTGGGGAAAGGAAAGGGCCTGAGGCCAGGAATGGTGGGAGTTGAAGTCCAAAACACCTGGAGAAAGGGACCAAGTGTGCCCAGATGTTCCTGCCAGGTGGGACAATGAAAAGCTGCCTTTGTTCGGGAGAAAGATGGAGCGATAGCGCCACGAGCATCCCGAAGACGTCCCGACCGTTCTGCACAAAGAGGAGCATTGATTCAGGCCAACCCTTGGCGAGAAAGGAGCGTCCAGGAAGATCCTGCTTCGGACAATGCTCTGGTTGTCACTCCAGGATTTTGCCAAAGAGGTTGCGCATAGCGGTGCCTCTCTCTGGGATTTATTACCTGTCAGATAGGACTTTAATCCACCTGCTCCAGGCATGATGAAAGATCAATAGTGTTGTGACTCAGCCGCCTGAACCTCAGATTGACTCTGATGAGGAAAAAGGGATTCGGGTTCCCAGTCTCCCCGAAAGGCCTGTAGTGTTAGATCAGGGGTCCCCAAACTTTTTAAACAGGGGGCCAGTTCACAATCCTTCGGACCGTTGGAGGGCCGGACAATAGTTGGCCACCGAGCAATAATAATAATAATAATAATAATAATAATAATAATAATAATAATAATAGTAATAATAATAATAGCAATAATAATAGTAATAATAATAATAAAGAGGGTTGGAAGAGACTCCTTGGGCCATTGAGTCCAACCCCCTTCTGCCTTTGTGCACCGAAAGCACAAGCAAAGCACCCCTGACAGATGGCCACCCAGCCTCAATGTTAATTAATAATAATAATAATAATAATAATAATAATAATAATAATAATAATAAAGAGGGTTGGAAGAGACCCTTTGGGCCATTGAGTCCAATCCCCTTCTGCCTTTGTGCACCAAAAGCACAAGCAAAGCACCCCTGACAGATGGCCACCCAGCCTCAATGTTAATAATAATAATAATAATAATAATAATAATAATAATAATAATAATAATAATAATAATAAAAAAAAGAGGGTTGGAAGAGACTCCTTGGGTCATTTAGTCCAACCCCCTTCTGCCTTTGTGCACCAAACGCACAAGCAAAGCACCCCTGACAGATGGCCACCCAGCCTCAATGTTAATAATAATAATAATAATAATAATAATAATAATAATAATAATAATAATAATGTTGTCGAAGGCTTTCATGGCCGGGATCACAGGGTTGTTGTATGTCTTTCGGGCTGTGTGGCCATGTTCCAGAAGCATTCTCTCCTGACGTTTCGCCCACATCTATGGCAGGCATCCTCAGAGGTTGTGAGGTATACCTCACAACCTCTGAGGATGCCTGCCATAGATGTGGGCGAAACGTCAGGAGAGAATGCTTCTGGAACATGGCCACACAGCCCGAAAGACATACAACAACCCAATAATAATAACAATAATAATAAGGGTTGTAAGAGAAGAAGAGACCCCTTGGGTCATTTAGCCCAACCCCCTTCTGCCCTTGTGCCGTGGGGGCCGGATAAATGGCTTCGATGGGCCGCATCCAGCCCCCGGGCCTTAGTTTGGGGACCCCTGCTCTGGCCCTTTAAGGATAGAAAAGGGGGTGATTCTAGGTCTGAGAAGCTGTCCCTTGAGCTGGAAAAATGCCAAAGCAAAGGCATGGCTGAATGTGGAGGGAGGCCTTTGTCCGTCTCCCTTTGGGCGCCTGAAAAAAGGCTCTTTTGAACTTCAAGGCATTTTCTGCCATAATCTTTGATCTAAATGGCTCTTCCATAGATAACATCCAGACGGATCTGTTTTTCCTTTTTCTCTCTCGCTTTGGACTAAGATGCACTCACAGCCAGGAGGGGAAAGACTCCTTAGAAAAATTATTTATTATTATTTGTTTATTTACTGCATTTATTTATTTATTTATTTATTACATGCATTTATACCCCGCCCTTCTCCCCGAGGGGACTCAGAGCGGCTTACATTCTGCCACGAGGGCCAGCAACAAATATACTATAAAAACAAAACAATTAAAACATGATAAAACATGATAAAAACATGATAAAAAGTATACAAAAAATTAAAACGCTGCAAGGCAGCGATATGCACCATCCTCAGTCATTTATATCCCACCCTTCTCACTCCAAAGAGGACTCAGAACCGCTTACAAATAATATGTACACACAGTAATAATAATAATAATAATAATAATAATAATAATAATAATAATAATAATAAAATTTATTATTATTATTATTACTATTATTATTATTATTATTATTATTATTATTATTATTATTATTATTATTTACATCCTGTTTTTTCTCCCCACAAGGAGACTCAAGAGTTGTACATTCCCCATAATGTAGGGGTGCATCTACACTGCAGGATTAATGCAGTTTGGTACCACTTTAACTGCCATAGCTCAAAGTGATGGGATTTTGGAGCAGGCTTCGTTTCTGCTGCCCTGGAGACTAGGACTCAATGGAGGCATGGGTTCAAATGACAGGAAAGGAGATTCCATTGAACCTTCGGAAGAACTCCCTGAGTGTAAGAAGAACTGTTCAGCAGTGGAACTCTCTGCCTCGGAGTCTAGTGGAAACGCCTTCCTTGGAAGCTCCTAATCTAAACGAGGCTGGATGGCCATCTGTCAGGGATACTTTGATGGTGCTTTTCCTGAATGGCAGAAAGGGGTTGGACTAGATGGCCCTTGGGGTCTCTTCCAACTCTATGATAGGAACAAAAATATTTTTGATGCATTTGGAGGATGCCTCCAAGGGTGTATCTACACTGTAGAATTAATGCAGTTTGGCGCCACTTGAACTGCCACGGCTCAATACTATGGAATCCTGGGGTGTATCGTTTGTTGAAGCAAAGGCACTTTATGGCAGAAGGCGTTGAAGACCTTGCAAAACTACAACTCCCAGGATCCCATAGCCTTGCGCCAGGGCTGGTGGAGTTCAAGTGCCAAACTGCGTTAACTCTACAGTGCGGAGGCATCCAGAGAAGGCCCACAATGTTTTCTTCATTTGCAAATGCAAAGCTTATCTGAGTTACGATCTGCTTGATTTCTCTGCAAAGTCATAAAGTTTTATGGACGATGGGACAGGCGTACTTTTCCATTTGGGAGGATGCAATCATTGGGCGGGTGTCCGTCTGTTCGTCATGGGGTCCGATTGCAAGATGTTTTATGGTGCCGGCACAAGGCGTTTGGGCCAAGAGCAAAGCAGATGCGCAGCCGGCCGGATTCACCTTTGATCAAACCGTCCCATCCCAAGAAGACGGGATGATCAAACTTTATGATGTCGGTTTGGATCAAAGGCAACAATGGAGCCACAGAACGAGGCCACAAAGGCCTCCCAGTCCAACCCCACGGCCACTTGTTAAAAACATTGAGACTCAGGGCAGGGGCATCCACACTGTGGAATCAATGCAGTTTGGCAACACTTTGACTGCCAGGGCTCAATGCTAAGGGATAATGGGAGTTGTAGTTTTGCAAGGTATTTGGCCTTCTCTGCCAAACAGTGCTGGAGCCTTTCTTCTTCTTCTTCTTCAATCGCACAGTCGTCTCCGACTCTTCGTGACTTCATGGACCAGTCCAGGCCAGAGCTCCCTGTCGGCCGTCTCCGCCCCCAGTTCCTTCAAGGTCAAGCCAGTCACTTCAAGGACACCGTCCATCCACCTTGCCCTTGGTCGGCCTCTCTTCCTTTTTCCTTCCCTTTTCCCCAGCATCGTGATCTTCTCCAAGCTTTCCTGTCTCCTCATGATGTGGCCAAAATACTCTCTCTTCCTTCGCTCAGCCTTCCTTATGGTCCAGTTCTCGCATCCATGGGGAAGACCATGGCTTTGACTATGCGGACCTTCATTGCTCCTCATGCTCTCTTCTCTTGACCAAGGCAGACTTTACCTGGAATCCCACTGTGTCCCATTATGGGCACCACAATGGAAGGGAGATGTTGACTCTAAGATGGAATGTGTCCAGAGGAGGGTGACCCCCAGGGATCAAAGTTCTGGAGTGTTGGGAATCACCCTGGCCTACTCAAGTCCAAATGTAGTCAGATAGATGATAGAGTTAGATTGAGGGAATCCTTTCCCTGTTTCCAAAGCATGCCTAGACAGGCTTCACTGCATTTCACTCTATCCTGTTTACGTCACATCCCTTACTTTGAAGTTAGTAGAAATGTGAATCTCCAGGGACACTAACTTCCCATTGGTCAGAATGTCTTTTATGGCCCCAATAAACTGGACCATGAGGTTGGAACCATTTTGGTTCTCTCTTCTTCTCCCTTTGTTCTTCAAACTAACAAGCAGCATCTTGCCATCTCTCCTGGCAAGATGTAACTATGTAGATATTTGTTATTTTTCCTTACTTATTTTTCCTTCGAAACCAGTCTGGAGTAGACTAGACAGCTCCCAAGCCTTTCTATCTACAATGGAGTTCTTTTTACCCGAATAAATGTTTTTTGAACTTTTATTGAGACTCTGCAGTCCATTGCAATCCTAAATAGACAAAGGCTTCTCTTGCTCGCCCCGTGTAAGTAACTGTTGCATTTGAAAGCTTTGCTTTTGCTACTCTGCTGATTTTGGTGGAATCTCCCCCAGAGAGGGTTCAATTGAGTCTAACCGCTCAGAAATTACACAACATGGAGAACAAGCCATATGAGGAGTGGCTTAAAGAGCTGGGCATGTTTATCCTACAAGAAGAGAAGGCTGAGAGAGAGGAGGCATGATGAGTACCATGGATCAAGATGGAGGGGAAGGAAGTCCTAGGGAGGAGGGAGGGAGCTTGTTTTCTGCTGCCCTGGAGACTAGGACACAATGGAACAACAGCTTCAAACAACAAGAAAGGAGATTCCGTCTGAACATCAGGAAGAACTTCCTGACTCTGTGTGAGAGAGAGCTGTTCAGTAATGGAATTTTACTGTGGAGGCTCCTTCTTTGGAGGCTTTGAAACAGAGGCTGGATGACCACGTGTCCGGGGAGGGGGGTGGGCTTTTCCTGCTTCTTGGCAGAATGGGGTTGGACTGGATGGTCCACCAGGTCTCTTCCAACGCTATGAACCTATGATTGTATGAAGTCGAAGGCAATAAAGGTCCACATAGTGAAAGCCATGGTCTTCCCCATAGTAACCTATGGATGTGAGAGCTGGACCATAGGGAAGGCTGAGCGAAGGAAGAGAGACGCTTTTGAACTTTGGTGCTGGAGGAAAATCCTGAGCGTGCCTTGGACCTTGGCAAGAAGACCCAACCCGTCCATCCTCCAGGAAATGATGCCCAGTGGCTGCTCACTGGAGGGAAGGAGATTAGAGGCAAAGATGAAGTATTTTGGCCACATCATGAGGAGACAGGAGACCTTGGAGAACAGAGTGATGCAGGGGCCGGGCTGTGGCGCAGCTGGCTAGTAACCAGCTGTAATAAATCACTACTGACCAAGAGGTCATGAGTTTGAAGCCCAGGTCGGGTTAAGCCCCCAACCATTAAATAGCCCGGCTTGCTGTTGACCTATGCAGCCCTGAAAGACAGTTGCATCTGTCAAGTAGGAAATTTAGGTATGCTTTATGGGAGGCTAATTTAACTAATTTACAACACCATAAAACTGCCAGCAAAACACGAGAAAAGGAATGAGGAAGTACAGCCACCAGTGGATAGTGAAGCAACAGCTCCCCCTGTGGCCGGAATCGTGAAGCTGGAAAAATGTTAAATGCCTGTGTGTCTGTCTATATATGTTGTTTGTCTGTTGGCATTGAATGTTTGCCATATATGTGTTCATTGTAATCCGCCCTGAGTCCCCTTCGGGGTGAGAAAGAAGGAAAAAGGAAGAGGGGCCGACCAAGGGCAAGATGGATGGACGGTATTCTTGAAGTGACTGGCTTGACCTTGAAGGAACTGGGGGTGGCGACAGCCGACAGGAAACTCTGGCCTGGACTGGTCCATGAGGTCACGAAGAGTCGGAAGCGACTGAAGGAATAAACAACAATTACTGATTGTATATTTGTTTGTTTGTTTGTGTCATAGAATCATAGAACAGTAGAGTTGGAAGAGACCTCATGGGCCATCCAGTCCAACCCCATTCTGCCAAGAAGCAGGAAATCGCATTCAAAGCACCCCCGACAGATGGCCATCCAGCCTCTGCTTAAAAGCCTCCAAAGAAGGAGCCTCCACCACAGTCCGGGGCAAATAATTAATAAAATAATTATTAAAATAAAATAAAAGAAATAAAAGAAAGGAAAATCAAAAAGATTCCAGAGAGAGGTCAAACCAAGCCAAAAAATATAGCTGAAAGTAAGCATCAAGGCAACTGGACTGAAGCGTCGCTCTAGAGCCAGGACACAACGGAGAGCAATGGAATCACTGCATAAGACACGTCACGGCAACAGGCAGAGCTCACAGGGAAACCCTGTGCGAGGACGAGCACACGGTGACAGTCTCTTTGCGTGCCGAGTGCTCCCGAAAAGGGAAGGCGGAGCCGTGATTGGCTGCCACGTGGTCTTGCCACGGATGGAAAACCATGCCGGCTAGACCCTTGCCATTATGGCCACGTGGCCAAGCCAAAGAAGCCAACTTGGCCAAAGGAAAACGGTGACATCGAATCCATGCACAAGCCTAACCTCTTCTCCAAAATGTTAATACAGTACAGTCTCGCTTATCCAACCTTCACTTATCCAACGTTCTGTATTATCCAATGCAGTCTGCCTTTTAGTAGTCAGTGGTTTTGTAGTCAATGGTTTCAATACATTGTGATGTTTTGGTGCTAAATTTGTAAATAAGTAATTACTGCATAACGTTACTGTGTATTGAACTGCTCTTTCTGTCGAGTTGTTGTAAAACATGGTGTTTTGGTGCTTAATTTGTAAAGGTAAAGGTTTCCCCTGACTTTAAGTCCAGTCATGTCTGACTCTGGGGGTTGGTGCTCATTTCCATTTCTAAGCCGAAGAGCCGGCATTGTCCGTAGACACCTCCAAGG
This sequence comes from Anolis carolinensis, assembly GCF_035594765.1. Classification (NCBI taxonomy): domain Eukaryota; kingdom Metazoa; phylum Chordata; class Lepidosauria; order Squamata; family Anolidae; genus Anolis; species Anolis carolinensis. The sequence goes on along the minus strand of NC_085845.1, from coordinate 206,005,761 downwards.
TCATGTGGCCACTGGCATGACTGCATGGAGCGCCGTTACCTTCCCGCTGGAGCAGTACCTATTGATCTACTCACATTGGCATGTTTTCGAACTGCTAGGTTGGCAGGAGCTGAGGCTAACAGTGGGTGCTCATTCCGCTCCCGGGATTTGAACCTGGGACCTTTCGGTCTGCAAGTTCAGCAGCTCAGCCCTTTAACACACTTCGCCACCGCGGCTCTAATTTGTAAAATCATAACGTAATTTGATGTTTAATAGGCTTTTTCTTAATCCCTCCTTATTATCCAACATTTTCGCTTATCCAACCTTCTGCCAGCCCGTGTATGTTGGATAAGTGAGACTCTACTGTACATATTGATTTGGTTTTATTCCTTTTCCTTTGGCAAAGACGCATCTATTCTAAGAATGCACCCCATAATATCGCCATAAATCATTTATTTTCGTTAATCCCTTTTTGCATTTCATTTCACAGTACAGTTTATTGTTTGTTGCGATGCCCCACACCCCTTTGTCCCCATCATGACTTGTGTATCCATGGCTTTCTTTGTGCTTTCAAGGCAGCAATCCATGCGTAAGGGTTTGTATAAGGCAGGGGTCCTCAAACTAAGGCCCGGGGGCCGGATCCGGCCCTCCAAGGTCATTGACCTGGCCCCCGCCCTCAGTTTTATAATATAATATTTTTATATCAGTTTTAATAATATAATATATTGTATATACATATAATATTGATAATAATATTATGTTATACAATATAATACTAATAGTAATACCATATAATAATATTAATTATATGTTATATATTACATATTATATAATAGTATAGTGGTATAGTTCAATATAGTAATATATAATGCTACTATTGTGTTATGCTAATAATATAATATATTGTATGTACATACAGCTGCTCTGAGTCCCCTTCGGGATGAGAAGGGTGGGATATAAATGTAGGAAATAAATGCAGTCAATAAATAATTAATTTTAGACTTAGGCTCGGCCAAAGTCTGAAATGACTTGAAGGCACACAACAACAACAATCCTAATTCACTTGACTATCTCATTGGCCAGTAGCAAGCCCACACTTTCCATTGAAATCCTGATAGGTTTATGTTGGTTAAAATTGTTTTCAGGGTTGTTGTATGTCTTTCGGGCTGTGTGGCCATGTTCCAGAAGCATTCTCTCCTGACGTTTCGCCCACATCTATGGCAGGCATCCTCAGAGGTTGTGAGGTATGGATAAACTAAGTCAGGAAAGGAAAGAATATATATCCGTGTAGAGTCCAAGGTGTGGCAAGAGTTCTTTGTCACTGGGAGCCAGCATTAATGTTTCAGTTAATCACCCTAATTGGCACTGGAGATGTTTTGTCCCTTGCCTGGGGGCATCCTTTGTTCAGTCAAGTCCTCATTGTGTTGGTTCCCATCTACTGTTTTGATTTTGGAGTTTTGTAATACTGGTAGCCAGATTTTGTTCATTTTCATGGTTTCTTCCTTTCTATTGAAGTTGTCCACATGCTTGTGGATTTCAATGGCTTCTCTGTGTCGTCTGACATGATAGTTGTTAGAATGGTCCAGCATTTTTGTGTTCTCAAATAGTATTCTGTGTCCAGGCTGGTTCATCAAATGCTCTGCTCTGGCTGATTTCTCTGGTTGAATTAGTCTGCAGTGCCTTTCATGTTCTTTGACTCTTGTTTGGGCAATGCTGCTGCGTTTGGTGGTCCCTCTGTAGACTTCTCATCCACAGCTGCATGGTATCCGGTAGACTCCTGCAGAGGAGAGAGGATCCCTCTTGTCCTTCGCTGACCGTAGCATTGGTTGGATTTTCTTGTTGGGTCTGTAGGTAGTTTGTAGGTTGTGCTTCTTCATCAGCTTCCCTATGCGGTCAGTGGTTCCCTTGATGTCTGGTAAGAACACGTTTCCTCTGGGTGGATCTTTGTCTTGACTCTCCTGGCTTGTTCTTGGCCTTGCAGCTCTTCTGATGTCTGTGGTGGAGTCTCCATTGGCCTGTAGAGCCCAGTTTAGGTGGTTTAGTTCACCTTGGAGGAGGTGAGGTTCGCAGATTCTTTGTGCCCGGTCTGTCAGGGCTTTGATTGTGCTCCTTTTTTGACTTGGGTGATGGTTGGAGTTTTTATGAAGGTATCTATCTGTGTGTGTAGGTTTTCTGTAAACTGTGTGGCCCAATTGTTGATTGGGTTTGCGGATGACCAGAACATCTAGAAATGGCAGTTTTCCTTCCTTTTCTTTTTCCATGGTGAATTGGATGTTTGAAATGGATGGAAGAAACCATGAAAATGAACAAAATCTGGCTACCAGTATTACAAAACTCCAAAATCAAAACAGTAGATGGGAACCAACACAATGAGGACTTGACTGAACAAAGGATGCCCCCAGGCAAGGGACAAAACATTTCCAGTGCCAATTAGGGTGATTAACAGAAACATTAATGCTGGCTCCCAGTGACAAAGGACTCTTGCCACACCTTGGACTCTACACAGATATATATTCTTTCCTTTCCTGACTTAGTTTATCCATACCTCACAACCTCTGAGGATGCCTGCCATAGATGTGGGCGAAACGTCAGGAGAGAATGCTTCTGGAACATGGCCACACAGCCCGAAAGACATACAACAACCCTGTGATTCTGGCCATGAAAGCCTTCGACAAAACAAAATTGTTTTCATTTTTAAATATTGTATTGTTTTTTCATTGTTGTTGTTGTTGCACTACAAATAAGACATGTGCAGTATGCATAAGAATTTGTTTGTATTTTTTTTTCAAATGATAATTCGGCCCCTCAACAGTCTGAAGGATTGTGGACCGGCCCTCGGCTTCAAAAGTTTGGGGACCCCTGGTATAAGGGATGCAAACTGTGTGTTGCCTTAACGGGAGCGGGATTGTTGTCTTAGGAAGAACAGGAACACCCTTTTTCCTTGGAGGGGGGACCAGACTTTGCAAGACGGCAGCCCATGTCCCAGGTGCCGACCCTTGCCTCTCCTTTGATCCCAAAGCCTTTCTTTTGATCTGACCCAAAGCCCCCTTGATCCCCGTTTGCGTGCCCCACTTGCCACCTGGTTTTCTGCAAAGGCTCCTCCTCCTCCTCCTCCTCCAGGCCCAGAACCTGCCTATAAATGCAGCGCAAGGCAAATAGTAACCAGAACACCTACAGCCGCATCCCTGAGAGACACAGACAGGTAAGCCTCTCACCTGCATTGCATCCTTGGATAGGTGGGCTCACCTACTGTGGGAATCACTGGGTTGCTGTGAGTTTTCCAGGTCATGTCCCAGCAGCATTCTCTCCTGATGTTTCACCTGCATCTGCGGCTTATGTTATCTGCAGAGGTTTATTTATTTATTTATTTATTTATTTGCAGTATTTATATCCCGCCCTTCTTTCTCACCCTGAAGGGGATTCAGGGCGGATTACAATGAACACACATATGGCAAACATTCAATGCCAACAGACAAACAACATATAGAGACAGACAGACATAGAGGCATTTAACATTTTTTCAGGTTCAGTGAGAAGTGAAACCAGTGGAGTGTGTGTGTATGTATGTATACAGTGGGGGGAAAGTATTTAGTCAGATACCAATGGTACAAGTTCTCCCACTTAAAAACATGGACTTTACATGACCTGTACGAAGACTTATTGAGGATTCTGGATGAATGGATTTTAATCTTGGACAGGCTTAAAATTTTATATAATGTGATTTTATTTCGTCATGGTATCTGTTTTTTATGAACTGTTGTTTTGTAGATTGTTTTATATGAATTGTGGTTTTTTTTGCATTGTTTTTAGGCACTGAATTTTTGCCTATTTACTGTAAGCCGCTTTGAGTCCCCTCAGAGAGAAAGGCGGGGTAAAAGCAATGTAAATAAATAAATAAATAAATAAATAAATAAATAAATAAAAAGATGAAGGAAGCCTGTAATTGACATCATAGGTAGACCTCAACTATTTTTTAATATTTTTATTTATGCTTTTATTGATACATAAAAAGTAGACCTCAACTATGAGAGACGACATGAGAAAACACATCCAGAAAATGACACTGTCTGGTCATGTCAGGCTACACAGAGAAGCTATTGAAGCCCCATATTTCTGTTCTTATTGTTTTGATTATTTCTGCAGATATTTTATTAATATCTCAATGAGTATTTTAGATTACTTTTAAGAATATTTCAATGTATATTTTATGAATATTTTTGCAGGTGTTTTCATGAATATTTCCACAGATATTTTTGTGAATATTTCTGCAGATATTTTATGAATATTTCCCGAAGATGCCTAGTTTTGATATGTTTATATGTTTTAAATGCATGTTGCTGTTGTATTTTATGTTGTGTTTTGGGCTTGGTCCCAATGTGAGCTGCCCCGAGTCCCTCCAGGGAGATGGGGCGGGATATAAGAATAAAGTTATTGTTGTTGTTGTTATTATTATTATTATTATTATTATTATTATTATTATTATTATTATTATTATTTTCTCAGAGGTCTGTTGCAAACGAGGCAAGAGGAGTGTATATAATATATATACTTGAGGAATATCCAGGTTGGGAGAAAGAACTCTTGTCTGTTTAGTGCAAGTGTGAATGTTGCAATTGGCCATCTTTATTAGCATTGAGCAGCCTTGCAGCTGTACAGTCCTGGCTGTTGTTGCCTGGAGGCACCCTCTGTTTAGGAGGTGTTGATTGGCACCTGATTGTTTGCGGTCTGGAGTTCTCCAGTTTCTGAGTGCTGTTCTTTATTTGCTGTCTTGATTCTGGTGTTTTTTTTTTAATACTGGTGACCAGATTTTATATATACTGTATATACTCGAGTATAAGCCTAGTTTTTCAGCCCTTTTTTAAGACTGAAAAAGCCCCGCTTGGCTTATACTCAGGTGACGGTCCTGGTTGGCTTATATTTGGTCAGCTTATACTCGAGAATATATGGTACATTTATTATTTTTCTCTATTATTGTTCCTACTGTTACATTTATTTTACTCTATTTTTATTATTATTAATAAATTCATTATTTCACTCTGATCTTATTATTATTATTGCATTTATTATTTTACTCTATTTATTATTACATGTATTATTTGCCTATATTTATTATTATTATTATTATTATTATTATTATTATTATTATTACATGTATTATTTTACTCGATTATTATTAAAAGGATACATAAGGGCATTTACACTGAAGAAGATGAGAATAATGATTTGATCAGTTGGACAGTCTTATCTTAAATTTGAGCTTTATGTAAATATTCAAAAACATTTAACTTACTGATGCCTCGATTAATGTAATTTTATTGGTTTCTATTTTTATTTCTGGAATTTACCACCCTTGTCTTATACTTGAGTCAATGTTTTCCCAGTTTTTTTCTGGTAAAATTAGGTGCCTTGGCTTATATTCGGGTCGGCTTATACTCGAGTATATACGGTAGTTTTCATTGTTTCCTCTTTTCTATTGAGATTGTCCTTGTGCTTGTGGATTTGAGTGGCTTGATAAACCAACCCAACAGATGGCCATCCAGCTTCTGCTGAAAACTCTCCAGAGAAGGAGACTCCATTGGAATCCTAGGCATATGTTTCACTAGAGTTGGAAGGGACCCCCAAAGGCCATCCAGCCCAATCCCTTTCTGCCAGGCAGAAAGGCATCATCAAAGCACTCCTAACAGATGGCCATCCAGCTTCTGTTTAAAGACCTCCACTCCTCAGAGGGGTTCATGGCGTGACCATTTGGATCATGCTACCAACCTGCTGCTATACTTCTCCAATTGTGATACCCAATACTGGATGGTCATTGGTCGGGAGGGGTTTGGTGGTGCCTTACTGCCTGGAGGAAGAAGGATGGATTGGATGCCCTTTGGGGGTCTCTCCCAACTCTAGGATTCTATTATTCCAGGGTTGCCTACCTGGCCCGCGGCTATTTGAGAACAGGAAGGGCTGTGATGCTGCTGATGCAAGGGCCGGGCTGTGGCGCAGGCTGGTTAGTAGCCAGCTGCAATAAATCACTATGACCAAGAGGTCATGAGTTCGAGACCAGCCTGTGGCGGAGTGAGCACCCGGCCATTAAAATAACAAATAGCCCTGCTCGTTGCTGACCTAAGCAACCCGAAAGATAGTTGCATCTATCAAGGAAAAAGGTGAAGACCTGGCTTTGTGAACAAGCGTTTAATGAATGAATTATGTTGGCTCTGACTCGGTCCGGATTAAGGTTTACGTGCAAGGTTTTTGTGGACAAATGGTTTAAGTATTTTTATTGCACTGTTTTAAATGTATTTATTGTATTATGCTAAATTGATTGTTTTAATTGCCTACGTTTTATCTTTTGTACTATATACGGCATTGAATTTTGCCAGATTGTGAGCCGCCCTGATTCCCTTTGGGTGAGAAGGGCGGCATAGAAATGATGGAAATCGAATAAAATAAAATAAATAAGTAGGAAATTTAGGTACCGCTTATGCGGGGAGGCTAATTTAACTAATTTACAACACCATAAAAATCATCCAGCAGGTTTGGAATGAGAAAGTATCCATCAAGGACTCGGCGTCACAGTGGATGAGGAAGCAGCAGCTCCCCCTGTGGCCGGAATCGAGCATACCCTCGTGATGCCAGAGGCTGGAAAATGTTAAATAGTCTCTGTCTCTATGTTCATATGGCATTGAATGTTTGCCATGTATTTGTACATTGTGATCCACCCTGAGTCCCCTTCGGGGTGAGAAAGAAGGATGGAATAGAAATACTGTAAATCAATCAATCAATCAATCAATCAATCAATATCTCCCAAATGAAGGCTGTGTCTCTTTCTCCAGATCTGCAGACCCAGGATGTCTCCAACCGCCTTCTTCTTCTTCAGCCTCGGCCTCGTGGGCTGCCTGCTCAGCGGAGGTGAGTCTCTTTCCTTCAAGACTCTGCCCAGAACAGAAACCCTTTCTTCTCCCTTTCTGTCTCTCCCGGTCTCTAAAGCTCTTTGGGGAAGGAAGGAAGGAGACTCAGGGTGAGAGCGCTGCCTTGGAAACACTTCCCTGTGTCATATATCTTCTATATAGATAAAAGAGTGATGGCATCAGGGCAGCGGACAAAACAACAAAACTACAGGCCCCCCAACCTCGAAATTTGACAACACAACCCATCATTCACGGCTCTAGGTTGATACAACAAAAAGAAAAGAAAAATAAAGTCCTAATTAGAGAGAGAGGAATAATTGCTTTTATCCAATTTCTGCCAGTTAGAAGGCTAAGCTCCTCCAACTTGGTCTCCTAGCAACCCAATAAAAAATAATAAAAAACACTAAAAAAATAATTAAAAATATTAAAAAATTAATACAATAAAATACCATAATAACAAAAAATAACTAAAAATTATACAAGAAAATAATAAAATATAATAAATAAAAAGATAACTTACAATAAAATTAATTAAAAAATACAAATAACGTCAAATAAAAATTACACAACAATTTTTAACCAATACCACCACCACTTTGCCACAGCAACGCGTGGCCGGGCACAGCTAGTATATATATAAAAGAGTGATGGCATCAGGGAAGCGGACAAAACAACAAAACTACAGGCCCCCCAACCTCGAAATTTGACAACACAACCCATCATCCACGGCTCTAGGTTAATACAACAAAAAGAAAAGAAAAATAAAGTCCCAATTAGAGGGAGAGGAATAATGGTTTTTATCCAATTGCTGCCAGTTACAAGGCTAAGTTCCGCCCACTTGGTCTCCTAGCAACCTACTCAGCCCAGGGGACAGGCACAAGAGTTTGGAGAGACCCCTAAGGGCCATCGAGCCCAACCCTTTCTACTATGCAGCAGGACACAATCCAAGCATTCACAACACATGGACTTAACGTATAAATACTATACAATACTACACAGGGACACAGACCCCCTCTACCCTCACCACTTTCACAGAACACAAACAACCAAATGCATACTCAACATAAAGACAACCATACAACAGACATTCAATACCACCACTACCTCAACAATTTCTCACCAACACCACCAGACAACGCCACAGCAACGCGTGGCCGGGCACAGCTAGTATATATATATATGGGGCCCCAGTGGCAAAGTGTGTTAAAGCGTGAGCTGCTCAACTTGCAGACCAAAAGGTCCCAGGTTCAAATCCCTGTGGAGTGGAGTGAGCGGCCACTGTTAGCCCCAGCTTCTGCCAACCTAGCAGTTCGAAAACATGCCAATGTGAGTAGATCAATAGGTACCGCTCCGGCGGGAAGGTAACAGCACTCCATGCAGTCATGCCAGCCACATGACCTTGGAGATGTCTATGGACAACACCGGTTCTTCGGCTTAGAAATGGAGATGAGCACTAACCCCCAGAGTCAGACATGACTGGACTTAACGTCAGGGGAAACCTTTACATATATATATATATATATATATATATATATATATAATCACTGTGTAATGTCATTTTGTCATTTGAAAAACTTTCTGTTCTTGGTTTAAAAGTGTTATTCCCTGTTTAATTGTGCGGTCCTACGTTGAGACTCTAGGACAGTGGTTCTCAACCTTCCTATTGTTCTAACCCCTTAATCCAGTTCCTCATGTTGTGGTGACACCCGAAACATAACATTATTTTCGTTGAGACTTCGTAATTGTCATTTTGCTCCTGTTATGAATCATAAGGGCCCAGGCTGTGGCGCAGGCTGGTGAGCAACCAGCTGCAGCCAGCTGCAACAAATCACTCTGACCAAGAGGTCATGAGTTCGAGGCCAGCTCGGAACCCCGTGTTTGTCTCTGTCTTTGTTCTATGTCAAGGCATTGAATGTTTGCCTTATATGTGTAATGTGATCCACCCTGAGTCCCCTTCGGGGTGAGAAAGAAGGGCGGGATATAAATACTGTAAATGAATAAATAAATAATCGGATCAAGGTCAAGGCTGGCAATGGAGTCTACAGGCTATTGCTTGCAATATGTGATCTATTTCTCTTTTCTCCTCCTTTATCAGTGTGTTTTCTTTTGCAAAGCCTCCCTCGCTCTTAATCAAGGGAATATTTTGAAAAGGGAAAAACGGCCTTGCAAGTCAGGAAGAAGAAAAATATATATCCATTAATCTTATGAAAGCATTTTCCCCTGAAATATTTGTTAAACTCTCCTACAGATATATAGGCATTGACCCTTTGCAAGCTTTTGCAGTCTCTAAGTACCTTTATATGTGTATCTATCTATATACATTAATTTTATATATGAATTTCCCCCTCATATGTTTGCAGGTCTTTGCAAATCTTTTATACATATAGATCCATGTACCTGTGCATCTGTAGCCATACATATACATTATTTTTATATATGAATTTCTCCTCATATGTTTGCAAGTCTGCAAATATCTATATAAAGAGAGATGTCTGGATAGATATGAATATATTATTGCCTACCTATATATAGGGCTTAAAATATTGTAGGGAAAATGCACACATACATACATAGTAGGCTTGCTCAAAAAATTCGATTTCCCCGTTTATCGTTAGTAATTCGTTTGTTTTGTCGCTTTTGAAGCGATATTCGAATCGCATTATCCTGTCGTGTGGATCCCGCGGTTTCGAACCGCGATAGGCAATTTTTCTGATGTCATCGTTTTTTTTCGTTAGGTAAGCAAGTATTTGCAAATCACCCAAACTTGTTTCAGTGCACTGGGGCAACCTAGCATGTCTTTTCCACCTTGTGGCCAATTGGAGAGCACGTTTAACTCAGGGGAGTTTTCCTGAATGAAAACTGCAGGGAGCCTCGTGGCTCATTCGGCCCGGGGATCTGGAGAGAGAGGGTTTCTTTCTCACTAGCTCATCCCTCAGTACCAGCAGAACTACTTGTAATGAGTACAGAGCAAGTAACATGAATACAACACTGGAGATAATTTCAAGAGCCACAGGTAAAAAATCACTTCTGTAGCCCTTTTATTTTCTTGCACTGCACAAATGGCTGGCTCTCTTAAGCTTATCAACGCTTGCAAAGTATGGCAAATGGTGCAATTCCCATAATCCACACAAATAGAACTTGGGCAAAAGGGAGGCTGTATTTTTCCCTTTTATTCTCTTGCACATTAGTGCAGTAAGTGCACATTGGCTGGGTATCTTACTCCTATCAATGCTTGCAAAGTCTGGCAAACGGTGCAATTCCCATAATCCACACAAATAGTACTTGGGCAAAAGGGAGGCTGTATTTTTCCCTTTTATTTTCTTGCACATTAGTGCAGTAAGTGCACATTGGCTGGGTATCTTACTCCCCCCCCCCGGGCTGTTTTGGGCCACAGCGCATGCGCGTCCGCCATTAACGAATTACTTTTGAAACTAACGAATTTTCGTTAAATTTCGAAAAATTTTGAGGGCAAAATTCGGAAATGACATCAGAAACGAAACGCTAGCGCCCCCTACTTTTGAAGCGAGTTTAGAATCAATTTTTACGTGGATCGCTCAAGTCTAATACATAGTACAATTTCCATAAATAAAAATGTAATGTCCGTCCGATGGGGACCTCATATCTAGACACAACACAACATAGCATTCGAACTGACGAGTGTTTTACGCCGACTCTCACAAACCTGACTCACCTGAGAAAGGTAAAAGCAAATAATATATAATAATATATTATATATTATTTATATACCTCCCTATCTCCACTGATTGCTATGAAATTTGGACACAACATAGCATTCGAACTGACGAGTGTTTTAAGCCTACTCTCACAAACTCTTAAGGAGCCTTAAGTAGTATACTCCCAGTTGTAAGTCTGGCTGCCTCCCGTTGTACTAGCCGGAGCTTCAGTTCCATCTTCAAAGGCACACACAACACACAAGAACATGGACCAACCTTGCATCTCTAGGATGGCCTCTCTAGCCTCTATAGGTCCCATATGTACATCTTTCATGCAATTCCATTCAAACCAAACATCTTATGCATCCTTGACCCTTTCCCTGTCCTTATAGGCGCCCAAGCGGACGACTGTCCCAAGAACTGGCTCTCCTACGGCAGCCACTGCTACGGCTACTTCCCCCAGGAGCTGAGCTGGCCCAGGGCCCAGGTGAGGGGCAGCGGAGGGGGTGGGATGGGTGGGCTCTGGGGTCCTGTTTTGTCTTTCAAGAACAGCCTTAAGACACTGTGGCAAGTAAATTGAAACTGCTTTACTTCAGCAAAACATAAAGTACAGCACACTCTGTGGAATAATGCAAAAGGAAGCCAGGAAGTCTTGGGGCAAATGCAGTTCTTAGTCTCTGATAAACTCCCAAATCAAATAGCAGTCTTACTTCATAGCTAAGCCATAGCTAAGCAAAGAGACCTTCAAAGGCCATCTAGACGATCTCATAAGACCATAGGTAAGCAAAGAGACCTTCAAAGACCATGTAGATGATCTCATAAGAGCATAGGTAAGCAAAGAGACCTTCAAAGACCATGTAGATGATCTCATAAGAGCATAGGTAAGCAAAGAGACCTTCAAAGACCATGTAGATGACCTCATAAGAGCATAGGTAAGCAAAGAGACCTTCAAAGACCATGTAGATGACCTCATAAGAGCATAGGTAAGCAAAGAGACCTTCAAAGACCATGTAGATGATCTCATAAGAGCATAGGTAAGCAAAGAGACCTTCAAAGACCATGTAGATGACCTCATAAGAGCATAGGTAAGCAAAGAGACCTTCAAAGACCATGTAGATGATCTCATAAGAGCATAGGTAAGCAAAGAGACCTTCAAAGACCATGTAGATGATCTCATAAGAGCATAGGTAAGCAAAGAGACCTTCAAAGACCATGTACATGACCTCATAAGAGCATAGGTAAGCAAAGAGACCTTCAAAGACCATGTAGATGATCTCATAAGAGCATAGGTAAGCAAAGAGACCTTCAAAGACCATGTAGATGATCTCATAAGAGCATAGGTAAGCAAAGAGACCTTCAAAGACCATGTAGATGACCTCATAAGAGCATAGGTAAGCAAAGAGACCTTCAAAGACCATGTAGATGACCTCATAAGAGCATAGGTAAGCAAAGAGACCTTCAAAGACCATGTAGATGATCTCATAAGAGCATAGGTAAGCAAAGAGACCTTCAAAGACCATGTAGATGATCTCATAAGAGCATAGGTAAGCAAAGAGACCTTCAAAGACCATGTAGATGACCTCATAAGAGCATAGGTAAGCAAAGAGACCTTCAAAGACCATGTAGATGATCTCATAAGAGCATAGGTAAGCAAAGAGACCTTCAAAGACTATCTAGATGACCTCATAAGAGCATAGGTAAGCAAAGAGACCTTCAAAGACCATGTAGATGATCTCATAAGAGCATAGGTAAGCAAAGAGACCTTCAAAGACTATCTAGATGACCTCATAAGAGCATAGGTAAGCAAAGAGACCTTCAAAGACCATGTAGATGATCTCATAAGAGCATAGGTAAGCAAAGAGACCTTCAAAGACTATCTAGATGACCTCATAAGAGCATAGGTAAGCAAAGAGACCTTCAAAGACCATGTAGATGACCTCATAAGAGCATAGGTAAGCAAAGAGACCTTCAAAGACTATCTAGATGACCTCATAAGAGCATAGGTAAGCAAAGAGACCTTCAAAGACCATGTAGATGACCTCATAAGAGCATAGGTAAGCAAAGAGACCTTCAAAGACTATCTAGATGACCTCATAAGAGCATAGGTAAGCAAAGAGACCTTCAAAGACTATCTAGATGACCTCATAAGAGCATAGGTAAGCAAAGAGACCTTCAAAGACCATGTAGATGACCTCATAAGAGCATAGGTAAGCAAAGAGACCTTCAAAGACTATCTAGATGACCTCATAAGAGCATAGGTAAGCAAAGAGACCTTCAAAGACTATCTAGATGACCTCATAAGAGCATAGGTAAGCAAAGAGACCTTCAAAGACCATGTAGATGACCTCCTAAGAGCATAGGTAAGCAAAGAGACCTCCAAAGACCATCTAGACGATCTCATAAGACCATAGGTAAGCAAAGAGACCTCCAAAGACCATCTAGATGGTTTCCTAAGACCATAGGTAAGGAAAGGGACCTCCAAAAGCCATCCAGATGGTCTCATAAGGCCGTAGCTAAGCAAAGAGACTTTCAAAGATCTTCTAGACGATCTCATAAGACCATAGGTAAGCAAAGAGACCTCCAAAGACCAGGTTGACTTTGGTCAACCTTAAGTCTAAAGTTTAGGACAGGGGCCAGGTTAATGACCTTGGAGGGCCACATCCGGTCCACGGGCCTTAGTTTAGGGACCCGTGGCTTAGGCTCTCCTGACTTTGCAATTAACCATGAATCTTCCAGATACTTTACCAAACTCCAGCAGGATCCTACCCAACACATGCACATCTAGCTTGCTCATTGCATCCTCTGTACTTGTTTAATGGACAATCATTCTTTCCTCCCACCCTGGACATTATTCCACAAGTGTGTTATAGACTCCACTTGCTTTGCCATCATCAGATCCTCTGAAGATGCCAGCCACAGGTGCAGGCGAAACGTCAGGAGCAAATGCTTCTAGGACACATTGGCCGCACAGCCCGGAAAACACACAGCACCCCTGCCCCATCTTGCTTTCTATATCTAAATCTAAATCTATATGCACTAGCTGTGCCCGGCCATGTGTTGCTGTGGCGTAGTCTGCTGATTTTGAAAAAAGTAATGAGGAAGTGGTGGTATTTAATATATGTTATATATATATACTAGCTGTGCCCAGCCACGCGTTGCTGTGGCAAAGTGGTGGTGGTATTGGTTAAAAGTTGTTGTGGAATTTTTATTTGACATTATTTGTATTTTTTAAATTAATTTTATTGTAACTTATCTTTTTTATTTATTATATTTTATTATTTTGTTGTATTATTTTTAGTTATTTTGTTATAGTATTTTATTGTATTAATTTTTTAGTGTTTTTTAAAATTATTTTTATTGTATTATTTATTTTATTTTTTATTCTTTTATTAACCCTGGGCTGAGTGGGTTGCTAGGAGACCAAGTGGGCGGAGCTTAGCCTTCTAAGTGGCAGCAATTGGATAAAAACAATTATTTCTCTCCCTCTAATTAGGACTTTATTTTTCTTTGCTTTTTGTTGTATCAACTTAGAGGCGTGGATGATGGGTTGTGTTGTCGAATTTCGATGCCGTGATGCCATCACTCTTTTATATATATAGAAGATAGATATATATATACCTCCCTCTCCCCGATTGATGCAGGCGCAGTGCCAGCGCAGCGGGGGACACCTGGCCTCCATCCTGGACGAGGACGAGCACGAGGCCGTGGCCACGTACCTGCGGCAGGCCCAGCGGTGGGACGACGAGGACGTCTGGATCGGGCTCTCCATCCCCAGCAGGGTGAGGCCGGGGGGGACGAGGGGTCCCCAAGGGTCATCCAGCCCAACCCCTTCGGCTGTAAAGGAAAAGCACCACTCGATCCCTCCCGACAGAGGCCCAGCCAGGCTCATAGACATTCACTGGTTCATGGAGAAATAGGGCTATAGAACCAATTGGAAGAGACCCCCAAAGGCCATCCATTCCAACCCCATTCATGCCAGGCAGAAGGGCACAATCCGATCCCTCCTGACAGAGGGCCAGCCAGCCTGTAGGCATTTGCAGGTTCATGGAGAAACAGGGCTAGAGTTGGATAAGCCACCCAACGTAAGCCTATTTGTTCTAGGGAAGAAGACACAATCTGATCCCTCCTGACAGAGGGCCAGCCAGCCTGTAGGCATTTGCAGGTTCATGGAGAAACAGGGCTAGAGTTGGATAAGCCACCCAACGTAAGCCTATTTGTTCTAGGGAAGAAGACACAATCCGATCCCTCCTGACAGAGGGCCAGCCAGCCTGTAGGCATTTGCAGGTTCATGGAGAAACAGGGCTAGAGTTGGATAAGCCACCCAACGTAAGCCTATTTGTTCTAGGGAAGAAGACACAATCCGATCCCTCCTGACAGAGGGCCAGCCAGCCTCATAGACATTCACTGGTTCAAGGAGAAATAAGGCTACAGAAGCAAAAATTCCTTCAGTTGGAAGGGACCCCCAAAGGCCATCCAGTCCAATCCTATTCGTGCCAGGCAGGAGGGCACAATCCGATCCTTCCCAACAGAGGGCCAGCCAGCCAGCCTCATAGACATTTGCAGGTTCATTGAGAAATAGGACCAATGTTGAAAGGGAGCCCTAAGGGACATCCACTCCAACCCCCTTCTGCCATGAAGGAAAAACACAATCCAATCCCTCCCGACAGAGGCCCAGCCAGGCTCATAGACATTCACTGGTTCATAGAGAAATAGGGCTATAGAATCAAAGACTCCTCCAGTTGGAAGGGACCCCCAAAGGCCATCCAGTCCAATCCTATTCGTGCCAGGCAGGAGGGCACAATCCGATCCTTCCCAACAGAGGGCCAGCCAGCCTCATAGGCATTTGCAGGTTCATGGAGAAACAAGGCTAGAGTTGGATAGACCACCCAACGTAAACCTATTCGTTCTAGGGAAGAAGACACAATCTGATCCTTCCTGACAGAAGGCCACCCAGCCTCATAGACATTCACTGGTTCAAGGAGAAATAAGGCTACAGAAGCAAAAATTCCTTCAGTTGGAAGGACCCCCAAAGGCCATCCAGTCCAACCCTATTCATTCCAGGCAGGAAGACACAATCCGATCCTTCCCAACAGAGGGCCAGCCAGCCAGCCTCATAGACATTTGCAGGTTCATTGAGAAATAGGACCAATGTTGAAAGGGAGCCCTAAGGGACATCCACTCCAACCCCCTTCTGCCATGAAGGAAAAACACAATCCGATCCCTCCCGACAGAGGCCCAGCCAGGCTCATAGACATTCACTGGTTCATGGAGAAATAGGGCTACAGAATCAAAAACTCCGCAAGTTGGAAGGGACCCCCAAGGGCAATCCAGACCAACCCCCTTCTTCCATGAAGGAAGACACAATCCGATCCCTCCTGACAGAGGGCCAGCCAGCGAGCCTCATAGACATTTGCAGGTTCATTGAGAAATAGGACTAATGTTGAAAGGGAGCCCTAAGGGACATCCAGTCTGCCATGAAGGAAAAGCACAATCCGATCCCTCCTGACAGAGGGCCAGATATCCACTGTTTGATGGAGAAATAGCACTATAGAATCAAAGTGGAAAGAGACCCCCAAAGGCCACCCAGTCCAACCCTACTCATGCCAGGCAGGAAGACACAATCCGCACCCTCCCGACAGAGGGCCATCCAGCCTCACTGGTTGAGGGAGACATAATAGGGCTAGCCTTAATAGGCTGTGATTCGAACCCAGAGCCAAGAGCTTTGACTGGCAGATGTAGCTCAATTGGGATTCTTTGTTTCCCTCCCTGGGGAGGCCCAGGACCCGCATTGACCCGGGCGGCCTCCCATCCAAAGACCAACCAGGGCAGGCCCTGCTTAGCATCTGGCATCATTTGCTCTCCTCAGAGCCGGGCCTGGACCTGGGCGGACGGGAGCCAGCTGGACTACACGGCTTGGGAGAAGAACAAGAGCTACTTCGCCCTGAGAGGGGAGCACTGCGCACTCCTCGAGGAGTCCTCCGGTGAGTTCGAGTGCATCTCATGTGTAGGTTTAATCCTGTTTTAATATTTATGCCCTGAAGGCCTTCCATTGCACCGTTTCTCAGTGTTGTGAGTGGCCTTGCATGTCAGTCAAGAGACAAATGCAGGACATCGTAACTGTCAGAGTAATTTAAGCAGCGCAGCAGCAGTCAGTGGAACGCTGAACGAAGAGACATCAGAAACAATGGTAAAACTATTTGCAAGTTTTACTGAAAGCAGTAATCATCAAGACAAACAAACTTGTAGACAATAGACACAGGACTTGACTCTCAGCAGACAGCACTCGACTCAACTCAGAACAGAACAGAACTGAACTGATGCAATCAGCAATGCACACATACTTGTGTCTGGACACTCCCCAGTTCCAGCCGCACATCAAGGACATCACAGCTTCTCAGTAATTAAATCTTTCCAGACTATGAAACACTCTGGATGATGCAATCAGTATGCAATACAGGAAAGACACAAATTTCATTTTAACACTACCAATACACAAATCCCACATTAACAATAACTGTCAGAGTAATTTAAGCAGCGCAGCAGCAGTCAGTGGAACGCTGAACGAAGAGACATCAGAAACAATGGTAAAACTATTTGCAAGTTTTACTGAAAGCAGTAATCATCAAGGCAAACAAACTTGTAGACAAGGGGTCCTCAAACTTTTTAAGCCGAGGGCCGGTCCACAATCCTTCAGACTGTTGAGGGGCCGGATTATCATTTGAAAAAAATACAAACAAATTCCAATGCACACTGCACATGTCTTATTTGTAGTGCAAAAACAACAACAACAACAACAAGAACAATGAAAGAACAATACAATATTTAAAAACGAAAACAATTTTAACCAACATACATTTATCAGGATTTCAATGGGAAGTATGGTCCTGCTTCTGGCCAATGAGATAGTCAAGTTAATTAGGGTTGTTGTTGTTGTTGTTGTGTGCCTTCAAGTCATTTCAGACTTTGGGCGAGCCTAAGTCTAAAATTTATTTATTTATTTATTATTTACTGCATTTATTTACTACATTTGTATCATACCCTTCTCACCCCAAAGGGGATTCAGAGTGACTTACAAATTATATGTACATACAATATATTATATTATTAGCATAGCACAATATTAATATTATATATTACTATATTGAACTATACCACTATACTGTAATATTATTAGTAATATTATACGAATGTAATATAGAATATATAATTAATATTATTATATGGTATTCTTATTAGTGTTATATTGTATTACATTATAATATTATTATCAATATTATATGTATATACAATATATCTATATATATAAAAGAGTGATGGCATCACAGCAGTGGACAAAACAACAAAAGTAAACACCCCACAACCTTGAAAATTGACAACACAACCCCTCATCCATGCCTCTAGGTTGATACAACAAAAAGAAAAGAAAAATAAAGTCCTAATTAGAGGGAGAGGAAGAATTGTTTTTATCCAATTGCTGCCAGTTAGAAGGCTAAGCTCTACTCACTTGGTCTCCTAGCAACCCACTCAGCCCAGGGGACCCTTTACCTTAACTACCACCAATTCCTCAATACTTTCCCATACCACCATACTTCGCCACAGCAACGCGTGGCCGGGCACAGCTAGTTTAATATATATTATACCTCCTATTTATTTATTAGCGACATTTATATCCCACCCTTCTCACCCTGAAGGGGACTCAGAGCGGCTTACAAGTTATATGTACATACAATATATTATATTATTTCTATATCACAATATAAGCATTATATATTACCACATTGTACTATAACACTGTATTGCAATATTATTGGTAATATTACATGTCATATATAATATACCATTATAATACTGTAATATTATATTGTATTACATTATAATATTATTATCAATATTATATGTATATAAAATATATTAGCATAGCACAACATAAGCATTATATATTACTATATTTTACTGTAACACTATATTGCAATATTATTAGTAATATTACATGTCATATATAATATACAATTATAATAGTGTATTATTATATTGTATTATATTATAATATTATCGATATTATATGGATATACAATATATTATTAGCATAGCACAACATAAGCATTATATATTACTACAGTAGAGTCTCACTTATCCAACATAAACGGGCTGACAGAACGTTGGATAAGTGTTGGACAACCTGAATACCATTGAACAGCCTTGCAGCTTCAAAGCCAGGCTGCTTCCTAACCAGAGGGATCCCAACCACTGGACTACGCCACAGCAACGCGTGGCCGGGCACAGCTAGTTATATTATAAAACTGAGGGCGGGGGCCAGGTAAATTACCCCGGAGGGCCGCATCCGGCCCCCAGGCCTTAGTTTGGGGACCCCTGTTGTAGACAATAGACACAGGACTTGACTCTCAGCAGACAGCACTCGACTCAACTCAGAACAGAACAGAACTGAACTGATGCAATCAGCAATGCACACACACTTGTGTCTGGACACTCCCCAGTTCCAGCCACACATCAAGGTCAACACAGCTTCTCAGTAATTAAATCTTTCCAGACTATGAAACACTCTGGATGATGCAATCAGTATGCAATACAGGAAAGACACAAATTTCATTTAAACACTACCAATACACAAATCCCACATTAACAATAACAACAGCAGCAGCAGCAGCAACAACAACACTACGTAACAATATTTGAACTATTTTCTGTTCCTAATTTCAAAGTGTTATTTCCTGTTTAATTGTGCAGCCCTGACTTTGAAACTACCGTATATACTCACGTATAAGCCAAGTTATTCAGTCCTTTTTTAGACGAAGGGGAAGAAGACTAGAAACAATAACAGTAAGACTTAGATTGAACTCTTAGACTATCAAAAGAAAGAAGGAAGTCAACAAACTTTTTTTATTATGTTTATTATATATGTATATATCTATCTACCTATCTATCTATCTATATTATATTATATATTATTATATTATTATTATATTATTATATATATATCTATATAAAAGAGTGATGGAATCATGGCAGTGGACAAAACAACAAAACTAAACACCCCACAACCTCAAAAATTGACAGCACAACCCCTCATCCATGCCTCTAGGTTGATACAACAAAAAGAAAAGAAAAATAAAGTCCTAATTAGAGGGAGAGGAATAATTTTTTTATCCTATTGCTGCCAGTTAGAAGGCTACCTTTACCCTTGACCTTCACTACCACCAATTCCTCAATACTTTATTTCCCATACCACCAGACTTTGCCACAGCAACACGTGGCCGGGCACAGCTAGTATATATATATATTTAGTCTTTTTTCTTTTTTTATCTTTCTTCTTCACTCTCTCATTTTTAATTTCCTACTTTCTATACAATCTATTGTTCTCACACTTTTGATGTTAATAAAACCTAATAAAAATCATTTTTAAAAAGCCCCCCTCAGCTTATACTCGAGTGAGGGTCCTGGTCAGCTTATATTCGGATCGGCTTATACTCGAGTATATACATAATTTATTATTTTTTCTCTATTATTATTGTTATTATTACATTCATTATTTTACTCTATGTATTATTGTTGTTACATGTATTATTTTACTCTATGTATTGTTGTTATTACATTTATTATTTTACTCTATTATTATTATTACATTTATTATTTTACTCTATGTATTATTATTACATTATTTTTCTCTATTATTATTGTTATTATTACATTTATTATTTTACTCTATGTATTATTATTACATTTATTATTATACTCGATGTATTATTATTATTACATTTATTATTTTACTCTATGTATTATTACTACATTTATTATTTTTCTCTATTATTGTTATTATTGCATTTTTATTTTACTCTATGTATTATTATTAAATTTATTATTTTTTCTCTATTATTATTGTTATTATTACATTATTTTACTCTATGTATTATTACATTTATTATTTTTTCTCTATTATTATTGTTATTATTACATTTATTATTTTACTCTATGTATTATTACATTTATTATTTTTCTCTATTATTATTGTTATTACATTTATTATTTTACTCTATGTATTATTATTAAATTTATTCTTTTTTCTCTATTATTATTGTTATTATTACATTTATTATTTTACTCTATGTATTATTACATTTATTATTTTTTCTCTATTATTATTGTTATTACATTTATTATTTTACTCTATGTATTATTATTACATTTATTATTATACTCGATGTATTACTATTATTACATTTATTATTTTACTCTATGTATTATTACTACATTTATTATTTTACTGTATGTATGTATTATTACATTTCTTATTTTTCTCTGTTATTGTTATTATTACATTTATTATTTTACTCTATGTATTGTTATTATTACATTGGTTATTTATAATCCCATGCACACAATACAGCACAAGAACATTCCTTGGAGCGAGAGGGATGCCAGCTTTGGCCCTTGGCTGTCTTACATAGAATCATAATCACTGGAAGGGAACCCCAAAGGCCATCCAGTCCGTTTTGGCAGGAAGGCACAATCAAAGCACCCCTGACAGATGGCCACCCAGCCTCTGCTTAACAAGGGATTCTTATTTGTGTCTTTCTTTCTTTCTTTCTTTCTTTCTTTCCGCAGGGTTCCTGCTGTGGGACAATGAGTCGTGCTCTGACCGCAACCCCTTCCTCTGCAAAGTCTAGGGCCGTTCCCACAAAGGTCGTGTCCTGGTGACCTGACATGACCCCTAACCTCTTGCATGCCCCCCCCCCCCTTCATTAAACACATTATCCTCCCTTTCCACACCTGTCCCGGTCTTGTGGGATCCAAAATAAAGTTGCTTCTGAACACATCGTGCATGTGTCCCATTTCACCTATTTGGGGGGTGGGAGAGGGCATTGCACTTGGGGATTTGGGGGTCTTCTTGGGCAAAAGCCCCCCCAATAAATGGATCCTTTCCCATCCTTTCCACTGGTGGGAGTCCACACCGAAACTTCATTGATTATGTATCGTTCCATAGTTATTGCAACGTGGCGGCACTTAAGTGCAAACATGTACTGTATATACTCAAGTATAATCCCTTTTTTTAGGACTAAAAAAGCCCCCTCGGCTTATACTTGGGTGAGGGTCCTGGTTGGCTTATATTTGGGTCAAGCTTATACTCGAGAATATATGGTACATTTGTTATTTTTCTCTATTATTATTGGTATTACTGTATTATTATTTTTCTCTATTATTGTTGCTACTATTACATTAATTTTATTCTATTTTTATTATTAATAATACATTTATTATTTCACTCCAATCTTATTATTATTATTACATTTATTATTTTACTATTATTTATGTATTTATTTCCATCATTTCTATGCCGCCCTTCTCACCCGAAGGAACTCAGGGCGGCTCACAATCTGGCAAATTGAATGCCGGTATACAGTACAAAAATAAAACATAGCAATTAAAACAATCAATTTAGAATAATCCAATAAATACATTTAAAACAGTACAATAAAAATACTTAATCTTAATACTTTTAGCATATTTATTATTACATGCATTATTTTCCTGTATTTATTATTATTACAGTAAAGTCTCACTTATCCAATGTAAATGGGCCAGCAGAACGTTGGATAAGCGAATATGTTGGATAATAAGGAGAGATTAAGGAAAAGCCTATTAAACATCAAATTAGGTTATGATTTTACAAATTAAGCACCAAAGCATCATGTTATACAATAAATTTGACAGAAAAGAGTAGTTCAATACGCAGTAATGCTATGTAGTAATTACTGTATTAACTAATTTAGCACCAAAATATCATGATATATTTGAAAACATTGACTACAAAAATGTGTTGGATAATCCAGAACGTTGGATAAGCGAGTGTTGGATAAGTGAGACTCTACTGTATTACTACATGTATTATTCTACTCTATTATTATTAAAAGGATACATAAGCACATTTGCATTGAAGAAGATGAGAATAATGATTTGATCAGAGTCGGGCAGTCTGACCTCAAATTTGAGCTTGATGTAAATATTCAAAAACATTTACCCTACTGATGCCTCAGTTAATGTAATTTTATTGGTATCTATTTTTATTTCTGAAATTTACCACTCTCGGCTTATACTGGAGTCAATGTTTTCCCAGTTTTTTTGTGGTAAAATTAGGTGCCTCGGCTTATATTCGGGACGGCTTATACTCGAGTATATACGGTATGTGTGTGTGTTATGTACATTCATCACCTTGCTTCATACCACTTTGCACTCCCTTGGGGCAAACCTCTGCCAGGGGAGGGTGGGCGGGGCCAAAGCTGCAAGTGGGAGGAGCCAGAGCAAACACCCCCCTCATTCATTCATTCATTCATTCATTCATTCATTCATTCATTCCCTTCTGAGCATGCTCATTGATCCCTTCCGCTTGACAACCTCTTCTTTTTGCACATCACAGGAGTGTCAATAAACGTGAACCTTTGGTATCCATTGGGGTTGGGTTCCAGGAAGGGAACCCCAAGGGCCATCTATTCCAACCCCATTCAGCTATGTGTGAATTCAGCAGAGCCTTGGTATATCCAAGTGATGGTCAACCTATGACACGCGTGTCAACACTGACACGCCTGGCCATTTTTGCTGACACGCTGCCGCATGCAGATTGATCGGATGACTAATGTCTTTTGTGGCCAAATTTGGTGTGATTTGGTCCAGTGGTTTTGTTGTTTACTCCATGGGAATTATGCACATGATTATTCTATTATTATTGTAGTATATTATCATTTTATTACTATTATATTATTATTACAGTAGAGTCTCACTTATCCAAGCTAAACGGGCCGGCAGAAGCTTGGATAAGTGAATATCTTGGATAATAAGGAGGGATTAAGGAAAAGCCTATTAAACATCAAATTAGGTTATGATTTTACAAATTAAGCACCAAAACATCATGTTATACAACAAATTTGACAGAAAAAGTAGTTCAATATGCAGTAATGTTATGTTGTCATTACTGTATTTACGAATTTAGCACCCAAATATCACTATGTATTGAAAACATTGACTACAAAAATGCGTTGGATAATCCAGAACGTTGGATAAGTGAGACTCTACTGTATATTGAAAACATTGACTACAAAAATGGCTTGGATTATCCAGAAGCTTGGATAAGCGAGGCTTGGATTAGTGAGACTCTACTGTATATTATTCATTTTTCATGACTACACTAAAACTACAATAGAGAGAAATAAGCGTGGAAACTGCAAGAGATTCCATAGATTGTTGTACATGGAAATAATGGCAGTAAATAGTTTTTGATTTATTAAATACAGTTATATATTACAATTATATATTTTTGTTATTTAAACTATACATACTGCGAAATTATGGGTTTTTTCTCGAATTGACACACCGCCCAAGTCATGATAGGTTTTTTGGTGAATTTTGACACACCAAGCGCAAAAAGTTGCCCAAGGCCCTGGTTGGAATTCGGCAGGGTTTGGTTGCAGGATTCCCATGGGTGCCCAACTCTATGGATGCTCGAGTCCAATTATATGCAACTAGCAGTGCCCGGCCACGCGTTGCTATGGCTTATGAGAATCATTTGATGGCCAGGTGGAATAGCAGTGAATAGCCTTGCAGCCTCAAAGCCTGGCTGTTTTCTGGAGTAGCCAGAGATGCACCCTCAATCAAAGAGCCGCTTTGAAGCCTGGCTACTTCCTTAGTCGGGGAATCCTTGTTTGGCCAGCTTGAATTGCACTGAATAGTCTTGCAGCTTCAAAGCCTGGCCGCTTTCTACCTAGGGCATCCTTGCTAGGCCAGGGTGAATGGAACGGAGTAGCCTCGTGGCTTCAAAGCCTGGGGGTTTTCCATCTAGGGGAAATCTTGGTTGGTTAGGTTGAATAGCACTGAATAGCCTTGCAGCTTCAAAGCCTGGCCGCTTTCTACATAGGGCATCCTTGCTAGGCCAGGGTGAATGGGACGGAGTAGCCTCGTGGCTTCAAAGCCTGGGGGTTTTCCATCTAGGGGAAATCTTGGTTGGTTAGGTTGAATAGCACTGAATAGCCTTGCAGCTTCAAAGCCTGGCCGCTTTCTACATAGGGCATCCTTGCTAGGCCAGGGTGAATGGGACGGAGTAGCCTCGTGGCTTCAAAGCCTGGGGGTTTTCCATCTAGGGGAAATCTTGGTTGGTTAGGTTGAATAGCACTGAATAGCCTTGCAGCTTCAAAGCCTGGCCGCTTTCTACATAGGGCATCCTTGCTAGGCCAGGGTGAATGGGACGGAGTAGCCTCGTGGCTTCAAAGCCTGGGGGTTTTCCATCTAGGGGAAATCTTGGTTGGTTAGGTTGAATAGCACTGAATAGCCTTGCAGCTTCAAAGCCTGGCCGCTTTCTACATAGGGCATCCTTGCTAGGCCAGGGTGAATGGGACGGAGTAGCCTCGTGGCTTCAAAGCCTGGGGGTTTTCCATCTAGGGGAAATCTTGGTTGGTTAGGTTGAATAGCACTGAATAGCCTTGCAGCTTCAAAGCCTGGCCGCTTTCTACCTAGGGCATCCTTGCTAGGCCAGGGTGAATGGGACGGAGTAGCCTCGTGGCTTCAAAGCCTGGGGGTTTTCCATCTAGGGGAAATCTTGGTTGGTTAGGTTGAATAGCACTGAATAGCCTTGCAGCTTCAAAGCCTGGCCGCTTTCTACCTAGGGCATCCTTGCTAGGCCAGGGTGAATGGGACGGAGTAGCCTCGTGGCTTCAAAGCCTGGGGGTTTTCCATCTAGGGGAAATCTTGGTTGGTTAGGTTGAATAGCACTGAATAGCCTTGCAGCTTCAAAGCCTGGCCGCTTTCTACATAGGGCATCCTTGCTAGGCCAGGGTGAATGGGACGGAGTAGCCTCGTGGCTTCAAAGCCTGGGGGTTTTCCATCTAGGGGAAATCTTGGTTGGTTAGGTTGAATAGCACTGAATAGCCTTGCAGCTTCAAAGCCTGGCCGCTTTCTACATAGGGCATCCTTGCTAGGCCAGGGTGAATGGGACGGAGTAGCCTCGTGGCTTCAAAGCCTGGGGGTTTTCCATCTAGGGGAAATCTTGGTTGGTTAGGTTGAATAGCACTGAATAGCCTTGCAGCTTCAAAGCCTGGCCGCTTTCTACATAGGGCATCCTTGCTAGGCCAGGGTGAATGGGACGGAGTAGCCTCGTGGCTTCAAAGCCTGGGGGTTTTCCATCTAGGGGAAATCTTGGTTGGTTAGGTTGAATAGCACTGAATAGCCTTGCAGCTTCAAAGCCTGGCCGCTTTCTACCTAGGGCATCCTTGCTAGGCCAGGGTGAATGGGACGGAGTAGCCTCGTGGCTTCAAAGCCTGGGGGTTTTCCATCTAGGGGAAATCTTGGTTGGTTAGGTTGAATAGCACTGAATAGCCTTGCAGCTTAAAAGCCTGGCCGCTTTCTACCTAGGGCATCCTTGCTAGGCCAGGGTGAATGGGACGGAGTAGCCTCGTGGCTTCAAAGCCTGGGGGTTTTCCATCTAGGGGAAATCTTGGTTGGTTAGGTTGAATAGCACTGAATAGCCTTGCAGCTTCAAAGCCTGGCCGCTTTCTACCTAGGGCATCCTTGCTAGGCCAGGGTGAATGGGACGGAGTAGCCTCGTGGCTTCAAAGCCTGGGGGTTTTCCATCTAGGGGAAATCTTGGTTGGTTAGGTTGAATAGCACTGAATAGCCTTGCAGCTTCAAAGCCTGGCCGCTTTCTACCTAGGGCATCCTTGCTAGGCCAGGGTGAATGGGACGGAGTAGCCTCGTGGCTTCAAAGCCTGGGGGTTTTCCATCTAGGGGAAATCTTGGTTGGTTAGGTTGAATAGCACTGAATAGCCTTGCAGCTTAAAAGCCTGGCCGCTTTCTACATAGGGCATCCTTGCTAGGCCAGGGTGAATGGGACGGAGTAGCCTCGTGGCTTCAAAGCCTGGGGGTTTTCCATCTAGGGGAAATCTTGGTTGGCTAGGTTGAATAGCACTGAATAGCCTTGCAGCTTAAAAGCCTGGCCGCTTTCTACCTTGCGGGACCCTTGGTTGGCCAGGTTGAATAGCAATTAATAGTCTCAGTGTGGCAGGTATGAATGCTACAGTTAGCCACCTTTAATGGCCTTGCAACTTCAAAGCCTGTTTGCTTCCTGCCTGGGGGAATCCTTTGTTGGGAGGAGTTAGCAGGCCCCGATTGTTTCCTTTCTGGAATTCCCAATTTCCCTGCTTTCAGAGTGTTGCTCTTTATTTACTGTCCTGGTTTTAGAGATTATATTGTTCTGTATTATTATACCACAGTAATTATTTCATATTACAGTAGAGTCTCACTTATTCACTTTTCCAATGTTCTGGATTATCCAACACAGTCGGTCTTTTAGTAGTCAATGTTTTTGTAGCCAGTGTTTTCAACACGTGATGTTTGGGTGCTAAATTCGTAAATACAGTAAGTACTACATAGCATTACCGCACATTGAACTACTTTTTCTGTCATATTTGTTGTATAACATGATGTTTTGGTGCTTAATTTGTAAAATCATAACATAATTTGACATTTAATAGACTTTTCCTGAATCCCTTCTTATTATCCAACTTATCCAACGTTCTGCCGGGGTGTTTATGTTGGATAAGTGAGACTCTACTGTATATTTATAATCCTATATTATCTGCTTAGAACTGGATTATATGAGTCCCCTCTCCACAGCTGTATAAAATGCACAATGAAGTGGATTATATGGCAGTGTGGACTCAAGATAATCCAGTTCAAAGCAGATAATTTAAGATTATAAATGGGTTATATAGCTGTGTGGAAGGGCCTTGAGTCTACACTGCCATATAATCCAGTTCAAATCAGATAATCTGTACTTTATAGGCAATGTGGAAGAGGCCTGATTGAAGTGGCCCTGGGTGCCATTAAATGGCTGAGTGGGTTGCTAGGTGACAAAGTGGGCAGAGTTTAGCCTTCTAACTGGCAGCAATGGGGAAAAAAACAATTATTCCTCTCCCTCTAATTAGGACTTTATTTTTCTTGTGACCCACATGTTCTTGTGAAATGCCGATGATGCTTGAAATTTGTCTCTGAGTGATACCACGATCGTCCTGAATCAATCTGTCAACCTTTTGCCTGTGAAACTCAATGGTTGTTTTCACAGGACGTCCACGCAAGTCAGATGTTCCCACCTCAACACCTTTAAACTTACTTGCCCAACGACGCACAGGACTCACATCAACACAATCCCCATAAACCGCTTGCATTCTCTGATGAATCTCCTTTGAGGTCACACCTTCTGCTGTCAAGAATTCAGTGACTGCACGTTGCTTAAGTCGCATTGACCGACCGTCTGCTCAGGGTTCCACACTTCGCACTTCAACAACACAACCGTTCAATGCTAAGGCTTCCCACCAAATGGAACTAACTGTAGAGGAGAGTCTACTGAACACCTGCCGCAGACCAGGACTGCCATCTGTTCAGGGGTTGCGAAGGTGGAGGCATTACTTTTCATTCAATCCTCATATTTAATCCTGTTTTAAAGTTTGCATATTGGTATATCTTAAATTTTATTCTGATACTTTTATGTTAAGTTGCTTTGAGTCTCCTGCAGGAGAAATAAAGTGGGATATAAATACTAATACTAATACTAATACTACTACTACTACTACTAATAATAATAATAATGCCTTAAGTACCACCTCCCATCAGTAAAGAACTGGTGGGATCACAAACCTGCAAAAGTATTGGAGAATGAGCACGCAAAGATACTGTGGGACTTTCGAATCCAGACTGACAAAGTTCTGGAACACAACACACCAGACATCGCAGTTGTGGAGAAGAACAAGGTTTGGATCATTGATGTCGCCATCCCAGGTGACAGTCGCATTGACGAAAAACAAGAGGAAAAACTCAGCCGCTATCAGGACCTCAAGACTGAACTTCAAAGACTCTGGCAGAAACCAGTGCAGGTGGTCCCGGTGGTGATGGGCACACTGGGTGCCGTGCCAAAAGATCTCAGCCGGCATTTGGAAACAATAGGCATTGACAAAATCACGATCTGCCAACTGCAAAAGGCCACCCTACTGGGATCCGCACGCATCATCCGAAAATACATCACACAGTCCTAGACACTTGGGAAGTGTTCGACTTGTGGTTTTGTGATACGAAATCCAGCATATCTATCTTGTTTGCTGTGTAATAATAATAGTAATAATAATAATAATAATAATAACAATAATAATAATAATAATAATAATAATAATAATAATAATAATAATAATAATAGACAAAATTGAAGGAAAAGCTGACAAGGAGAAGACCTGGCTCTGGCTCACGAATGGGACCCTGAAGAAGGAGACAGAAGGCCTGATCCTTGCAGCCCAGGAGCAAGCCATCAGAACAAAGGCAATTAATAATAATAATAATAATAATAATAATAATAATAATAATAATAATAGAAGACCTGGCTCTGGCTCACGAATGGGACCCTGAAGAAGGAGACAGAAGGCCTGATCCTTGCAGCCCAGGAGCAAGACATCAGGACAAAGGCCATTAATAATAATAATAATAATAATAATAATAATAATAATAATAGAAGACCTGGCTCTGGCTCACGAATGGGACCCTGAAGAAGGAGACGGAAGGCCTGATCCTTGCAGCCCAGGAGCAAGACATCAGGACAAAGGCAATTAATAATAATAATAATAATAATAATAATAATAATAATAATAATAATAGAAGACCTGGCTATGGCGTACGAATGGGACCCTGAAGAAGGAGACAGACGGCCTGATCCTTGCAGCCCAGGAGCAAGACATCAGGACAAAGGCAATTCAGGCCAAGATCGAAAAATCAGCTGATGACCCAAAATGCAGACTGTGCAAGGAAACCGATGAAACCATGGATCATATCCTCAGCTGCTGTAAGAAAATCGCACAGACAGACTACAAACAGAGGCACAACTATGTGGCCCAAATGATTCATTGGAACTTATGCCTCAAGTACCACCTCCCAGCAGCAAAGAACTGGTGGGATCACAAACCTGCAAAAGTCTTGGAAAATGAGCACGCAAAGATACTGTGGGACTTCCGAATCCAGACTGACAAAGTTCTGGAACACAACACACCAGACATCACAGTTGTGGAAAAGAAAAAGGTTTGGATCATTGATGTCGCCATCCCAGGTGACAGTCGCATTGATGAAAAACAACAGGAAAAACTCAGCCGCTATCAGGACCTCAACATTGAACTGCAAAGACTGTGGCAGAAACCAGTGCAGGTGGTCCCGGTGGTGATGGGCACACTGGGTGCCGTGCCAAAAGATCTCAGCCACTGGCATTTGGAAACAACAGACATTGACAAAATTACGATCTGCCAACTGCAAAAGGCCACCCGACTGGGATCTGCGCGCATCATCTGAAAATACATCACACAGTCCTAGACACTTGGGAAGTGTTCGACTTGTGGTTTTGTGATACGAAATCCAGCATGTCTATCTTGTTTACTGTGTCATAATAATAATAATAATAATAATAATAATAATAATAATAATAATAATAATAATAGGCTCAATAGAGTGGTTAAGCATAGCAGCCCCACCATAAAAACCAGACCAGACCCCCATTTTGCACATGGGAAGGCCTTCTCCCTCTCTCCCTCCCTTCCCTTCTTCCCTCCACCAAAAACCAAACCCCAAACACGAATTCACACACCAGTCCCTTCCAAAAGTGATGCTCCTTTATGGGTGAGGCACAATGTTGCCCCATTTTGCAGCCCTCCCCTCCTTCCACAGTCCGTCCCATGGGTCCTCAATGGGGCTCCTCTCAGCAGGAAGGAAGGGCCCGAGAGCGTCGCCGTTGCCGCTGGGGGCTCATCCGGGACCCCAAATCTCTTCTCTGGGGGGTCGGCCCATTCTGCCGCTGGGGAGGGTCCCTTCCGGCTTGTCTCCGACCCATGAGTCCAGCCACTGCCCACAATCTCAGTTGGACATTCTCTTGGCGGACGCGTCGAACAAGGCTGCGATGTCCAGCATGGCCCGGTGGATGTTCCTCCCGAAACGCTTGGAGTCCTGCAAAAGGGGGGAAGGGGTTTGAGGAGGAGGGAGAAAGACAAAGGGACAGGAATCAGGTTGTGATCGAGGGGAGTCCCAGTCCCACTCTGTGATGTCTCAGGCACCTTTGGCCCCTGACCCCACAGCCATTGCTGTCCAAAATGAAGAGGATTTGGGTTTTTTCCCAAGTGAGCAGGACTCTGTTCCTTTCCAGATGCCTTCTGTTGACATTTTCATGCCAGAGCCAATTACAGACGGCCTTGAGATGGAGCCGGCTCTTCCCAGCTCTCCGGAGGAGTTACCGTTCGATAGAAGAGCTTTTTTGAAAACAGACCGCTCTCTGAGGCAATCTTTAAGAAGAAGTGTCAGATTAGCAGAGTGAGGCGATTGTGGCTGAACCCAGTTCTCTTGGGAAGAATTAGGGAGGCAGGCACCTGGCATGATGTTTTGGAGATTCAGTTCTCTTGGGAAGTTTTGGGGAGTTTAACACCTGGTTTGGGGGAGCTATGAACTTCAATAAAAGTTGTGCGCGGAGAATCTTATGTGCGGTGTCAACTTAACTTTGGACTAAGAAGTAGTGTCGCCTCTCGTTCCTGATTTCCAAGCGGCCTGACGGTGCACTTACTCTGGAGTAGACCGGGTGTTGGTTTACCTTCTTGCTTTGATGGGACTGCATTTCAGCTCCTGAACTTACAACTTGCCTTGCCTTGAAACCCTGTTTGGATCATTACTTCTAAAGGACTCTTCTTGCTCTGCTTATTTCCCCACTCAAAACTCAGGTGGAGTTTGAGTGTGTTTCGGTTATTGGATTTTGAACTCTAATATCGGACATAAGACTTTATATTATTGGGCTAAAATTGATCTTTCCTGGAAGGTCAATTGCCACTTCTATATAACTGCTTATTTCCATTTGGAACTTTTATTGCTTTAATAAAGACATTATATTGTTATTGGCTGCTGTGTTGGTTCCCAGTGTTCGTGCCGCTTAGGAGTGTTACACTCTCTCTTCTGCTTTGGTCAGACGGCTTTGCCAGTTAGATATTGCTGTGGGCCTGTTGCATGAGAAAACCAGCCCTCGGTCCAACTGCCAGATCAGCCCCCCAATGGGCCCAATCATGTCCATCCCATAATACAATAGCATTCCTGGGTAGGGCCATAGGTGTCTCAATCACTTTGTTATTTTTCCTGTTCAATAAAAGGAACCTCATTTATCGATGCTTAATCATCACTTGTCCCAGGTAGTGAGCCAAGCCCCTCTCTGTGACTGGTCAGAATTAGAAGCTTTTCTGCAGCCTATGTATAAAAAAGGGCTATGAAAGTGTATTCTGTATGCTATCTATTTTGTGAATGTATCACTAGCTGGCATCTTATCTGCAAATAATAAAATCTTCCTTGGCTGAAAAACACCTTCTCTCCTTGCTTGCTGGCTGATTTCAATTGGGCCTGATCTGAATGCTCGGCATAGCAGGGTGTAAGAGACTATGAACGTCTAAGGCTCCTTCAGGCAGAGGGGAATCTTTTTATCCCACCGCTGCCACCAATTTGCGAAGGACTATGAACGTCTAAGGTTCCTTCAGGCAGGGGGAATCTTTTTTATCCCGCCCGCTGCCCCAGATTTGTAAAGAACTAATATCGACTGCCACCAATTTGGAAAGATGCAACCACCAAAGACGCAGGGAGATGTTTACTATTACTTTAAAGGGTAGCGTAACTTGGTTTAGAATATAGTCGACAGAGGCTTGGATGTTGAAAGAACAATAACAAGTTTATTCAGGCACAAGCTTGGTGGTTACAAAAGATGTTTCACTTAGAGGTATTCTTATTAACAGTTACAATACTAGAATGAGATGAATCAAACTCTCTAAAGTATCACTTCTTTTGCTTAAAGTAGTTAAAACTTCTTCCTCTGCTCCTTTTAAACTATTACTTCAATGGATCTCTGTGAGTCCAGCTGGGATTGGTTCCCAAAGTCTGAAACTTGGACTATCCATTGACTTCAAACCACAGTCACCCCTGTGATATACTAACACAAATTCTCTGTGCCTTTCCAGGACACAGACTACACTAAATAAGTCACCAAACTTATTTAAAACCGACTCAAACTGAAAAATTGAGTCTCCTTGATCCCATCAACCTAGAATCAATCTTTCCTGTGCCTCATCAAAGCACAGACTGAGATTTGACCTTCCCTGGTTTCCCTAAACCTGGAACCAGTCTATTCCCTGTGACTCTCCCGATCACAGACTGAACTCTCTTCAAAACATTCCCTCCTTTTTCATCCAGCTAGCTCTGCCCCTTTCTTGCTAGCTTCAAAATAGTTACATTGCTAGCTTCGAAATAGTCAGGACTGTTCCTTGGAGTCTGTTGGGACCTCCTTCCTTCTCTGGGGGTTGGATGGTCATCTGTTGGGAGGGCTTTGATTGTGTCTTCCTGTCTGGCAAACGGGGGTGGGATTGGATGGCCTTTGGGATCTCCTCCAACTCTAGGATTCTATTATTATTATTATTATTATTATTATTATTATTATTATTATTGTTATTAAGCAGAGCCTGGATGGCTATCTGTTGGGAGGGATCAGATTGTGTCTTTCTAACTGGCAGAAGAGAGATTGACTGGATGGCCTTTGGGATCTCCTCCAATTCTAGGGGGTTGGACCGAATGGTGCTGTTTCCAACACTATTATCATAACGTCCAACCACGAGGATCCTCCCGCGGTCAAGGCTGCTACTTTCGGGGTTTTAAAATATACGAACCTATCTTGAAGACAAAATGTTGGGTTCCTTTAAGTAACCTGGATGGGTCAAGAGCCCACCCTTCTGTCCCCAGCCCAGTCCTGCCTGTGGCTGGCCCTCCTGTGGACACTCACCGTTTCGGGGCTGGAGAACTTGCTGGAGACGTGGAAGGTGACGAGGTTCTCCCCTGCGATGATGTAGGAGACCCCGTAGCCATCGTCAGCCACCTGCGGGGAGAGACTGACGGTCAACACGGTTGGAAGCTCATTGATCACAGAGCTGGAAGGGACCCCCAAAGGTCATCCAGTCCAAACCTCATTCTGTCAGACACAATCCAAGCCCTCCCAAAAGAGACCACACCGTTATCCCACAACTTGCATAAATGTCTGCTAAATATAGACGAATACATTGAAAATAAAGGACGTTATCCCACTTTCGGGGGGGGGGGGGGGGGACGATCATTGTGGTGTTATGTCCATTTCTCAGATCCCATCACATGTTGTTTTTTTCTTGCCTTTTCTCCCGAAATTGTCAATTTTCAGATTTATCACACGAGCAAGTGCAGTCCCCGCCCACTCAATTTATTCTTTAAAAAAAGAGAACCTTGGAACAAAAAAACCTTTAGGGATTCTGGGCTTTCCGCTCCAATCTCATTACTCTCTATTGTGGAAGTCCGAAACTTTAAAAGCTAGCCTTTGCGTAAAAAAAATCTTGAGCCCACAATATCTTGTTGCTGGAAGCAACGTCTTGCTGGATGACATTATCTCAGACTTGTGTGAGTGGCTTTTTAAACCCTGGACCAAAACTAGACTTAAGTACTTTGGATTCTGCCTTGTAATTAGTTATCCCCGCCGGGGCAAACTTCGGCCCTCCCTCCAGGTATTTTGGACTTCAACTCCCACAATTCCTAACAGCCTAACTGTGGGAGTTGAAGTCCAAAACAGCCGAGAGGAGGGCTAAAGTTTGCCTAGGCCTGAGTTCTCCTGTTAATTGCTGTTCATTGTTTGACCTCAGAACATAGACATTGGCTTACAGGTACTGGGATTGTGGTGGGTTTAAGCTTTGGTTCCAGAACTCTGTGTATTATGACCTCTAGACTTGGATATTGACGATCTGCATTTGAGCATGGACAGGGCACATCAGGACAAAGGAGCACATTTGACAGATCCCATCCCATGTATTTTCCCCCTTTTCTCTACAGTTTCATAGCAATTCATAGGCTCAAAAGACAATCTCTGACCATCTTCTCTCCCCCTCCACCATTTCCTGACACTTAAGAAACACTTCTGTAACGATTTATGACAGATGCAGGCAGTCCCCCCATGTTGTGGGATGAGCTTGTGGGGGGGGGGGGCTGATAGCATCCTATGACATAGGTAAAGGTTGTCCCCTGACGTTAAGTCCAGTCATGTCTGACTCTGGGGGTTGGTGCTCATCTCCATTTCTAAGCCGAAGAGCCAGCATTGTCCGTAGACACCTCCAAGGTCATGTGGCCACTGGCATGACTGCATGGAGCGCCAGTGTTACCTTCCCGCCGGAGCGGTACCTATTGATCTACTCACATTGGCATGTTTTCGAACTGCTAGGTTGGCAGAAGCTGGGGCTAACAGCAGGCGCTCATTCCACTCCCCGGGGTTTGAACCTGGGACCTTTCGGTCTGCAAGTTCAGCAGCTCAGTGCTTTAATACACTTCACCACCGGGGTTCCTATGACATACTCAGCATTAATATACAAACTATTGATTGAATGTTCCTTCCAGCTATTTGCACCCTGCACAAGCACAGTTTGCAGGCACTTACCGGCCCGAAGCCCCCTCCGGAGGAGGCGCATTCCGGGTGGGCCTCCAGGTCGAACATCTTGATCTGCTGCTGTGGGGTCTGGCTGGTGGAGAGGCGCCAGGGCTCGGACAGCACCTGCGGGGAACAAAAGTGAATGGTGCAGCCCTCGTCATGCCTGCCACATGGTCATGACTTCAGCATGTCCCTCATGTTCCACATCAGCATCTACTTAACCCTTCAGTAGGTGGGTGACCACATGTCCATTAGACCTGTATTTTCAACCAGTTTTGCACAATGGGATTATAGCCAATGCATTTCTATCTAACTGTTGGGAATGAATGAGCCGTTAAGCTCTAATCACCCTCTTTATGAGGTAAATTCCCATTAAAATAGGAGAGTAAAAATTGCAGCATTGAGACGTACGCGGTGTGAGTTTTGGAAGGCCTCTGTGTCATCAGGAAGGCAAAGGGATGCAAAGTTAGCTTTAAAGTTTAAAAACATTTCTTGAGGTAAAAAGAAATCCATTGATGGATAGAAAAGGTTTGGACCTAACTATCTAATCTATCCTGTTCTAATACACATAGACGGATTAAAATAACAAAGCTCTAGATAGCTACATCTTGACTAATAGAGGACAGAGGTGCGTCCTCTCTCTGGAACAAAGCAGGAAGCTGGAAGGAATGGCGACCAAGCTCGTGGGTTGCTTCTTCTCTAGGGCCATAAACATTCCAAAGGCCAAATTGGGGAAGTTACGTCAAAGCCCTAGGAGAGATCACATTTCTAAAGCATCAAAAGGTGGGTTGACCTAAACAGGACATGAGGGAGGAAACAATAGTGAAGCCTAATCAAAGCATGCATGGAACTGGGGAAGGTGTCCCTAACTCTTTTTCAGTCAAAACAACAAAGGAGAAAGTTCAAAGGGCTTGAAGACCTGCAAGGCTGAGGGAAGGCTGAAGAGAGGGGGAGGGAGAGGGCCTTGAAGGGGAAAATACCATCTGAAACACAGAGATCAGCAGGAAGAGGAATCGTTGTGCTGAACTTTGCACATGCTCATAGGTTCTGACTATAAAACTCAACTGCACACAAATTCAATGTGGCACTTTCCTTGAGCTCACCCTGCAGGGTGTCGTGATCAATTAAACTTGTTGCAAAGGTCTCCTGCCTTCAGCATTTGGTTGCGGGGGGAAAGCTCTGAAGGTTTTTGTACTAATTAATAAGAGGGAATGGCAACGAGCCTCAACACTAAGGTGCTTCTTTAGGTTTGCAGCAACAACAACAACAACAACAACAACAACAACAACAACAACAACGGCCCAGTTTTATTGTGTTTTAGCGTATTGTTTATTGCTTGTTGTTTATACTGTATTAATTGTTTTTAATTTGCCTTTTGTTTTGTATTGTTATATTGTGTGTTGAGGCCTTGGCCTTTGTAAGCCGCATCGAGTCCTTCGGGAGATGCTA
Source organism: Anolis carolinensis (assembly GCF_035594765.1). Lineage (NCBI taxonomy): Eukaryota > Metazoa > Chordata > Lepidosauria > Squamata > Anolidae > Anolis > Anolis carolinensis. Next base: position 205,969,234 of record NC_085845.1, on the reverse strand, counting down.
GCGGGGTACAAATAAAGTTTAATAATAATAATAATAACAACAACAAAACTTTATTTATATATCGCTCCATCTCCCATGGGGACTCAGAGTGTTTTTTTTGCAAAAGTCCCTCTTGTGTCTGTCTGTATGTGGTGAGAAATGGGCAAAATGGAGGGGAGAGGCAGTGTTTCAACCATGCACAAGGGATAGTATTTTTTTTTCTTATGCAAGTCTCAAAACAGAACATGCACATGTGTAACTCCAACACCCATACTGCCAATGGGATGCCTGTCCCTTAGGAGCTCCCTCTAAACATTGACACTGAAACACAACACCGCCTGAGCTCTGCGAGTGCAGCATTTTTCCGTATGAAGCAGAGAGTGTTTGATGACCGGGACATCCGTAGAGAGACCGAGGTGCTTGTTTACAAAGCCATTCCCCTCCCAACCCTGCTCTACGCCTGCGAAACGTGGACGGTCTATAGACGTCACACCAAACTCCTGGAGCGTTTCCATCAGCGTTGCCTCAGGAAAATCCTGCAAATCTCTTGGGAAGACAGGCAGACAAATGCCAGCGTGCTGGAAGAAGCAAAGACCACCAGCATGGAAGCGATGCTCCTACGCCATCAACTCCGCTGGACTGAAGGCCACGTTGTCTGAATGCCCAAAGATCACCGTCTCCCAAAGCAGTTGCTCTACTCCGAACTCAAGAACGGGAAACGTAATATTGGTGGGCAGGAAAAGAGATTGAAAGATGGACTCAGAAAATGTGGCATAGACACTGAGAACTGGGAAGCCCTGGCCCTTGAGCGCTCTAATTGGAGGTCAGCTGTGACCAGCAGTGCTGCGGAGTTCGAAGAGGCACGAACGGAGGGCTTAAGGGAGAAACGTGCCAAGAGGAAGGCCTGTCAAGCCAACCCTGACCGAGATCGCCTTTCACCTGGAAACCGATGTCCTCACTGCAGAAGGGAGAACATGCAGATCAAGACTAGGTCTCTTCAGCCACCTATGGACACACCCCCAAGACACCAGAAACGGAGGACCATCCTCCCTGACTTACGAGGGATCGCCTAAGCAAGTAAGTAAAGGACTTCAAATGCTGGGAAACTATTATTTATGCTGGAGGAACATGGGATTTGCAGTCCTGCAACACCTGGCGGCTCATAAGCTAATGATGCCAAATCTGGACATTAGGTTTCTTGAAATGCTCGGGGTCTCATGGGTTTGTTTGACCTGGTTCAGTTGCTGAATCCGACTTAGGCCCCTTCCACTCCTCCCGCTCACCTTGTCCAGGAAGGGGGACTCCACCCCCAGGTATCGGGACACGACGTAGAGGCAGAAGAGGTGCCGGTCGAGGCCCGATCCGGTCATGGCCAGGCGGTACAGGTGCTGGTGCTTCTCGGCCGCCACATGGAACAGCTCCAGGCGTTCGGAGGACTACGAAATAGGAAGAGAAGAGGTGATTGATGGGCTGTCATGAAATATGATGTATGGCCTGAATGGAATTGTATGCAAGTTGTATGGCTGGGGGTCTATATAATCTAGAGATGCCATCCTAAGGTTGCAGCCTGGAAAACTACAAGAAGGAGGTGAAGAATTAATGAACTGTTATTAAAAATTTGCTGATGAGAACTGCTGATATCGATGACCAGAGAGAAATGATGAACTGCTGAACTCTTGGTGGAAAACAACATGTTTACATTACCAAAGACATGTCAGGGTAAAAAATCGTCACCCTGATTTATTGATGAGCCAGGTCTCACCTTCTTCTCACCACCAGTCAGACCACTTAAGCATCGGCAAAAGTGGCACCAACAAAAGACACCTCAGTCGCAAATTATCTGCTGATCCCAGTGGTACTATACGTTTATTTACAGACTATATACAATGCTAACACCATCACTATCAGGACTCATGTTCCCCGGCAAGGGCAAAGCATAGCGTGTCATCTCAGTAAGCGGAGTCTGTTATCAGTGCTAGCAGGCACCTCCCAACATTCCACAGTTCATGACGAATGTTCCGTCCACGCAGTTGAAAGCTAAGTCTTGACCCATTGGCCCTGCAGGCAATCACTCAGGGCTGGCATGTAATTAACTCCTGTGCTGCTGGAAAGCTTGCCGGAACACATAGACACAATCCAAATAGCAACAATTGATCTAACATTTCACACTAATAACACAATGGCTCTTTAAGTTAAGAAGGAAGCGAACCATGCTCCTTAAGAAGGAAAACCATTTATCACTTAAGGAAGTAATGTCAACATCTGTCCAGGAACTGATGGGAGTCAGGATGTTCTGGCTGGAAAAACACCTGTCATCCATTTACAACTCTGACGATGCCATCAGATGCAGGCAAACACTAGGAGAGAATGCTGCTGGAACAGGCTATACAGCCCAAAAAATTCACAGCAACCCAGGGATTTCAACCAGTCCCAGCTAGAGCTGTCCCGAGGTAATTTTGGTGAGTAGGCGACCAGAATTTTGCCCCCCCCCCTGAATTTTGGCGCCCCACCCCCCGACAGCGGCGGTGGCTGAGGCAGCAGCCCCTGGAAAGCGCGCACGCCCAGCCACCCATCCGCGGGGGTGATTGAAAGGCCTGCGCATGCGCACAGGCCCATTAACCATGCTTTTTGGCCAATGGGCCTCTGCATGTGTGCAGGCCTTCCAATTGATGGCGCGGACACAGAAGGCCATGCGGAGCGGCCTAGGCGGGCTGGGACTCCCAGCAAACACGGGGGGACCTCGACAGCGCCCCCAGTAATACTGCGCCAGAGACGACCGCCTAATTGGCCTTGCCGGTGGACCGCCTCTGGTCCCAGCCCTGGTGCTTTGCAAGGCAGGGTCACCCTCATGAACTTCCGTCCCAAAAACCCAAATGGAGGAAGCACCAAAGGGGGGGGGAGCAGGGGACCCCATGGGGGGGGGGGTAGGGACTCACGCTGCAGCTGGGGTCGGCCATGCTGCGCACAAAGGCGGTGGCCTCGCTGGTGCAGGAGCGCACGGTCTCCGTCCGTCCCTCCCGGAAGAGCCGCGTCATGGAGGCCTCGTAGGTCAGGCAGAAGCGGCCCTTGTCCTGCGGGAAGACCACAGAACCGGCGCATGAGAGCGGCCACAGAAGATTGTGTTGAAGGGTGATTTATAGTTTGCTTCCTTCTACTCACAACCTCCCTACATACTGCGCACCACACTGATTGTCTAAGAGGCAAGCTAGAAAAATCAACCCATACATAGCAGAGTCCTCATCAGTTGCCAGCAGAGTTTTTTAATACACACCCTGATCTTGTGCTGCTCTCTGTTTAAGCAAACTCCTTGATTCGGGGTTGTTGTATGTTTTCCGGGCTGTATGGCCATGTTCCAGAAGCAGCATTCTTTCCTGACGTTTCGCCCACATCTATGGCAGGCATCCTCAGAGGTTGTGAGGTATTTGGAGAAACTAAGCAAGGAAGGTTAATATATATCTGTGGAAGGTCCAGGGTGAGACCCCCTCGTCTGTTGGAGGCCAGCGCGAATGTTGTAATTAATCACCTTTGTTAGCATTAAATGGCTTTTCCCAGCCTCGCATCCTGGCCTGGGGGAATCCTGTGCTCAGAGTCATTAGCTGCCCCCGATTGACTCATGTCTGGAATTCTTCTGTTTTCAGAGTGCTGCTCCACTCCAAAATCAGAACAGTAAATATCTGTATATCGAGCAACGTGTCAAGATTAAAAGCCCCCCCCCCCCCCCAAATTTGGATGAAAACTGAGTCTGAGAGTTTTTCCAAACAGTGTGCAGCACAAGGTCAGGCGGTGCAGTAATACTCTACTGATAACCACGCTGCTGTATTTCGTTTTGCTTTCCTGTGAGACATTCAGTCCAGTGTGCAGCGTTTCCAGGGAGGGTGTGATTGGGAAAACTATAAATTTATTTATTTATAGTATTTATACCCTGTCCTTCTCACCCCAAAGAGGACTCAGAGCAGCTCACAGATCACACCTATGGCAAACATCCAATGCCAATTACACAGTTTATTTATTTATTTATTTATTTATTTACAGTATTTATATTCCGCCCTTCTTTCTCACCCCGAAGGGGACTCAGGGCGGATTACAATGAACACATATATGGCAAACATTCAATGCCAATAGACAAACAACATTCAGTTTTAGACAGACACAGAGGCATTTTTTAACATCTTTCCAGCTTCACAATTTCTGTATTTCTGGCAACTTGGAGGTTGTGCTTGACTCCGGCTATCGGAGGGTGCTGTCACTCTATCTTCCATAGGGAGCAACCTCCATGAGTTAATTGCTCACAAATGGAAAGCAGAAGGATCACTATCCATAGCTGAAGGTCTATAGCAGAGCCACAAACTCCTTAGTGGAAGTAAGTTTTTCTTTGATTAATGGGTGTTAAACTATTAGAAATTGTTTAATTTTACTGGGTGCTGGCAACAGCAAATCTATTATGTTGTGTTTTTAAATATAGTTTACAAAAGCTCCAGGAGATTCTACTACGAACACATGAAAGAACCCTCAGAAGCAACCGGGCTGTGGCGCAGCTGGCTAGTAACCAGCTGCAATAAATCACCACTGACCGAGAGGTCATGAGTTCGAAGCCCGGGTCGGATTAAGCCCCCGACCATTAAATAGCCCGGCTTACTGTTGACCTATGCAGCCTCGAAAGACAGTTGCATCTGTCAATTAGGGAAAATTTAGGAACGCTTTATGTGGGAGGCTAATTTAACTAATTTACAACATCATAAAACTGCCAGCAAAACACAAGGAAAGGAATGAGGAAGTACAGCTACTAGTGGACAGTGAAGCAACAGCTCCCCCTGTGGCCGGAATCGTGAAGCTGGAAAAAAAAATGTTAGATGCCTCTGAGTCTGTCTATATATGTTGTTTGTCTGATGGCACTGAATGTTTGCCATACATGTGTTCATTGTAATCTGCCCTGAGTCCCCTTCGGGGTGAGAAAGGAGGGCGGAATATAAATACTGCAAATAAATAAATAAAGAAACCTGAAGAAGGGATATTTATCCAGAAACAAGGATCACAAAATACCCAGGAACCCTTGTTGTTTTTCACTCCTTGGTGTTTTACATTCCTTTATACGCGTCTCCGAGACGCTTATTTACATGGGACTATGCTGAATATATCTAAAGTGTGAACCACTGTTTACAGAAGAAATTATCAGTTGTTTTATTCTATGCATTACTAAGACTTTTATCTGCGTGGGACAATACTGGAGATGGTGGCAGGGTATAAATAAAGTTTTATTATTATTAATACTGAAATTTAAAGTATTGAACTCAGCAATTGAATATACTTATCTGTCACTGTGGAAAAACATATAAGCATGCATATAATGCTTAATGAGAAGCTGTAAATAGTCTGCATTTGCCCATTTTTCATGCGTCTGGAATGATTATATTTGATTTGTTACCTTTGTTCTATGATGTGCATTAGCTAGTAATAGGACAACTTTATCTCTACGTGCTCTATCTTCCAGGCCAAGAAGCTTTCCTCCTGATCAATGTCCTTAAGAGCGTCTTTATTACCTCCCCGCTAAAAGCGGTACCTATTTAATCTACTTGCATTTCTGCTTTTGACCTGCTGGGTGGGCAGGTGAGCTGGGGCTGGCAGCGGGTGCTCACCCCTGACTCGGGCTTGAACTGCCGACCTTTTGATCAGCAGAATTTTTCTGCAACACAGCGTTTTAGCCAGCTATGCTAAGCCTGGCCCCTAAATCACACACCTATCCTGCCTCGACATTTAATTCTCTGTTTATGTAAATCTGGTCTTGGCTCATCCTTTGTTTGCTTTTTATCAAATATCTGTTCCTTTTTATTGTTTAAAAACTCTATTGGGAGTATATCTACTTTATTTATTGGTAATTTACCTTGCCATTTTTACCAGCACTCCACGGTTCTCCTTCAATTTCTTTTAGAGTTTTATTGTCCACCCATCCTTTCAAACATAGGCATTTGTGCCATCCGTTTATTGTTTTTTCGATTCTGACCCATCTTCTTGACTCATCAAAATCTAATTCTAACAATCTTGTTAATTGGCAGGCTTCATAATAGTCTTGTAGATTGGGTGCCCCCCATTCTCCGTTGTTCTGTTCTGAGGAATAGAATACTGAATTGGGAATTCTGTTTTTATTTCCACCTGTTATCCAAGTTTTTATTGACCTGTCCCATTTCTTAATTATTTTCTGTTAATGTGGGATTTGTGTCTTGATAGTGTTTAAATGTAATTTGTGTCTTGGATTGTATTGCATACTGACTGCATCATCCAGAGTTTACTATAGTCTGGAAAGAGTTAATTACCAAGAAGCTGTGATGACCTTGATGTGTGGCTGGAACTGGGGAGTGTCCAGACACAAGTGTTTGTGCATTACTGATTACATCAGTTCAGTTCAGTTCAGTTCTGTTCTGTCTGCCTAGTGTGAGAGTCCTGTGTCAATTGTCTGCAAGTCTGTTTGTCTTGATGATTACTGCTTTCAGTAAAACTTGTATATAGTTTTACCATCGTCTCTGATGTCTCTTCGTTCAGCGTTCCACTGACTCCGTCCAACTGCTGCTGCGCTGCTTAAATTACTCTGACAGTTATGATGTCCTGCATTTGTCTCTTGACTGACATGCAAGACCACTCACAACACTGAAAAACGGTGCAATTGAAGACTTTCAGGGCATAAATATTAAAACAGGATTAAACCTACACATAAGATGCATTTATGTGCTTTCACTCGAACTCACCGGAGGACTCCTCGAGGAGGGCACTTCGTTCTGCATTCGACTGACTCCATCTACTGCTGTGCTGAAAATTACTCTGACAATTGGTTATGGGCCCAGATTCCAGCCTGACCAGTTCCTAGACTGGAACTCGGGATACTATATGAAAGGACTTGAAATAGGAATAGAAATTTGGGGAGAACCATGATTTTGACTATCTTAATTTTGTTTGACATATCCCTGTTCCGATTATTCCAATTACGAATGTGATTGTTTACTTTTTTCCATAAATGGTTATAACTTACAGTAGAGTCTCACTTATCCAACATAAACGGGCCGGCAGAATATTGGATAAGTGAATATGTTGGATAATAAGGAGAGATTAAGAAAAAGCCTATTAAATATCAAAATAGGTTATGATTTTACAAATTAAGCACCAAAACATCATGTTATACAACAAATTTGACAGAAAAAGTAGTTCAATACGAAGTAATATTATGTTGCAATTACTGTATTTATGAAATTAGCACCAAAATATCACGTTATATTGAAAACATTGACTACAAAAATGCATTGGATAATCCAGAACGTTGGATAAGCGAGTGTTGGATAAGTGAGACTCTACTGTATATATATATATTGCTTTGGGGTATGATTTTACCTTTCTCAGGTGTGTCAGGTTTTGAGAGTAGGCTTAAACACATGGCGGTTCAAATGCTATGTTGTGTCCGAATTTCATAGCATGCAGTGGAGTCGTTTGAGAGATACGAGTCCCCACTGATGGACATTACATACATACATACATACATATGTAATGCTTCTTGGCAGGGGGTTGGACTGGATAGATATATTGAAAACACTGACTAGAAAAATGCATTGGATAATCCAGAACGTTTGATAAGTGAGACTCTACTGTAATTGTATTATATTGTTTAAATTTTGGGGAATATAAACGCCTAAATATTTTAACTTCTTTTCTCCTGATTTTATCCCAGATATGGTCTGTATTTCTTTTACCTCTTTCCAAGACAGATTTTTATGTAGAATTTCTGATTTTTGGATATTAATGGCCAACCCTGATAGATTCTCAAAATTTTTAATGGTATGAAATTTTTAATGGGCCCGGGCTGTGGCGCAGGCTGTTGAGCAGCCAGCTGCAACAAATCACTCTGACCAAGAGGTCATGAGTTCGAGGCCAGCTCGGAGCCCGTGTTTGTCTTTGTCTTTGTTCTATGTTAAGGCATTGAATGTTTGCCTCTATATGTGTAATGTGATCCGCCCTGAGTCCCCTTCGGGGTGAGAAAGAAGGACGGAATATAAATACTGTAAATAAATAAAATGAATAACTTCTTTTATAGAGTCCACTGGTGACCCGTCCTTTGTTTGCTTGATTGTTTGCCTGGGCTTTTGGGTAGAGCTGCCTGGACCACCCTGCGGGGTCAAAGAAAGAGCTCCTTTCCTTGAGCCTTTGGCCCATCGTGAGTGGGGGTCTCAGGCCACGGGAGGGTCCGCTCTGCCTACCCGGAAGTGTGCCAGCTGCAGGGCGATCTGGATGAAGCTGTCCGGGCTGGTCCGGCACTTCTTGATGCGCCCCTTGCCGAACTCAACGAACCGGAAGCTGTGGAAGTCGATGTCGTCTGCCAGCGCCCGGGCCACGGCGTAGGAAGCGTCAATCACGTTGCAGCACTGGAGGAGAGCAAGAGAGACACATAGAATCATAGAATCATAGAATAGTAGAGTTGGAAGAGACCACATGGGCCATCCAGTCCAACCCCCTGCTAAGAGAGAAGAAGGCCTCTTCGCCTGGCCAGGATGTCCCACCTCAGCCCTGGATCACCTTGCCACAACACACACACTCCACCACAGCAGGCTTGGGTTTTTCCGTTATTGATAAAGAATAGCGAAATTAATAAAAAGCAGTAAAGAAAGCAAGAATCCAATTGAGAAAGCAATCCATAAAACACAGTTCAGAGTGTTCGTAGATAAAAGTACAGAGTCCCAAGAATAACTAAGCAAATCCGTAGAAACCAGAAAACAGAATGTAAGCCGCTCTGAGTCCCCTCGGGGAGAAGGGCGGGGTATAAATGCATGTAATAAATAATAATAATAATAATAAATAAATAAAACATGAGCTTCAAAAGTATAACCCAAACACCTGAGACGAGGAATGAACCAAAACTAAGTAAGAGTTGTATCTCCAACAACAATGTTGCTCTGACTAAAATCTTTCTCCAAATTACATCTACTTGAAAACCTCCTTGCAACTGAAAAACACATTCCTTTGAGCTCTAGCCCTCCCACGCTTGCCTCCAATTCTCACGGAGCGTCTGGGGCCTGATTTCAATTTCAACCTGGAATCCCTAGGTAAAAAGGTAAAGGTTTCCCCTGATGTTAAGTCCAGTCGTGACCGACTCTGGGGGTTGGTGCTCATCTCCATTTCTAAGCCCAAGAGCCGGCGTTGTCCATAGACACCTCCAAGGTCATGTGGCCACTGTCATGACTGCATGGAGCGCCATTACCTTCCCGCCAATAGGAGCAGTACCTATTGATCTACTCACATTGGCATGTTTTCGAACTGCTAGGTTGTCAGGAGCTGGGGCTAACAGCCGGCGCTCACTCCACTCCCGGGATTTGAACCTGGGACCTTTTGGTCTGTAAGTTCAGCAGCTCAGTGCTTTAACACACTGCGCCACCAGGGGCCCCATCCTGGAATCCCTATCTAACACAAATTCATCCCCTTCGTTCCCATCTGGACTTTAAAAAACTCAAAAATCAGAACAGTAAGTGTGGGGCAACACCCTGAAAAACAGAAAAGTTCCAGGGGCATCTGATGACTCTGATCAGAGGATGCCCCCAGGCAAAAAAGACAGGAAGATGAAGCTTTTTCAGTGCTAATTAGGGTGATTAACTGCAACATTAACACTGGCCTACAACTGACAAAGAGGTTTGTGTTTTTCCCCCTCCCACACCCTGGACTTTCCACAGATAAATAAACCTCACTTGCCTAGTTTCCAACAGACCTCACAACCTCTGAGGATGCCTGCTATAGATGTGGGCGAAACGTCAGGAGAGAATGCTTCTGGAACATGGCCAGACAGCCCAAAAGACATACAACAACCCTGTGACCCTGGCCATGAAAACCTTGGACAACACATCTGGACTTTGTGGACAATTCTCAGACTCCAGTGAAAGGTCATCCTGATCACAAACTTCGGCAGCATCTCTGCTAAACTCAGAGGCATCCACCGACCTCTGTTTTTCTAAGCTATCAACACTTTCCGAATCCACCTGCATTTCAGAAACAGCAACATTTCCAGGGACAAACTTCTGTCCTAACTGCTGTTCCCCAAATCCCCTTTCTTCATCATCAGACTGAACCACAACACAGACTTCTGTTGGGGGGGGGGGGGATGCAGACCTTGAGCCAGAACGCCCAAAGACCTACCTTTGGCCGGGCTGTGGCACAGCTGGCTAGTAACCAGCTGCAATAAATCACCACTGACCGAGAGGTCATGAGTTCGAAGTCCAGGTCGGGTTAAGCCCCCGACCATTAAATAGCCCGGCTTGCTGTTGACCCAGCCCCAAAAGACAGTTGCATCTGTCAAGTAGGGAAATTTAGGTACGCTTTATGCGGGAGGCTAATTTAACTAGTTTACAACATCATAAAACTGCCAGCAAAACACGAGGAAAGGAATGAGGAATTACAGCCACTAGTGGAGAGTGAAGCAACAGCTCCCCCTGTGGCTGGAATCGTGAAGCTGGAAAAAATGTTAAATGCCTCTGTGTCTGTCTAAAACTGAATGTTGTTTGTCTGTTGGCATTGAATGTTTGCCATATATGTGTTCATTGTAATCCGCCCTGAGTCCCCTTCGGGGTGAGAAAGAAGGGCGGAATATAAATACTGCAAATAAATGAATAAATAATACCTCCTCAGGGATGTCCCAGGTCAAACGCTGTGGCGGCGGCAGAGCGGTGTTGGGCACCCCGTGGCAATGGCCGTCGCTGCAGTAGCCCAGCTGGAAGTGGTCGGTGGCCAGCATGAACTGGGGAGGCAAGGAGGGTGTGAAATGGAGGGTGAGGCCAGGATCTTCACCCCAATGCAGAGAGCTGGAGGCTACTCTACTCAGCCTCTAAGCAGATTCTATGCACTCTTGTGTGGGAGATACTTGCAGGAACATTAGACAGCACATACAGCAGTTTCGTTCCACAGGAAGGCTTTGTCTTCAGTTGCAGCAACACAGATATTTACAGCAATATACACAGCTATGCACACTCTCTCCTACGATCCTCTGACTCTCCAACAGTGGTACATCCAACAATCAGCAGCCATCATCCATCCATCATCAATCCACGTGTTGGCTGGCTGTTTTATGCTCACTTATGGTGCGTTCATAGGTTGGGTCTACACTGGTCTATATCCCAGGATCTGATTCCAGATTGTCTGCTTTGAACTGGATTATATGAGTCACCACTGCCATAAAATCTGGGATAAGCAGATAATCTGGTAATGCAGCAACTCTTGAATACAGTAGAGTCTCACTTATCCAAGCCTCACTTATCCGAGCCTCTGGATTATCCAAGCCATTTTTGTAGTCAATGTTTTCAATATATCATGATATTTTGGTGCTAAATTCGTAATACAGTAATTACAGCATAACATTACTGCGTATTGAACTACTTTTTCTGTCAAATTTGTTGTATAGCATGATGTTTTGGTGCTTAATTTGTAAAATCATAACCTAATTTGATGTTTAATAGGCTTTTCCTTAATCCCTCCTTATTATCCAAGATATTCACTTATCCAAGCTTCTGCCAGCCCGTTTAGCTTGGATAAGTGAGACTCTACTGTATTTTATTTTAAAATCCCTTACCTAGACGACCTTTACTCAAAAACATTGTTTTTCCATGAAAGTGTTGACAGGACATGTTCTGCCTGACATTTGCTCTTTGCTCACAATATAAGGTCATGCAAACTGCATTAATGATTTGGCTTGCCGAATGGTGCATACATGGCATGAACTATGAACATGTCACCCGAGGATAGTGCATACGTAGAGCAAACTATGGACACTTCACCTGATGTGATGAGTAATGACTTATATAAGTTCCAAGCAGCTACCCATGTCCAAAAGAATTATAATAGTCAGCAAATTCCATTGTCAATTAGCTTTCTGCGCATGCTTCTGTAAAATTGTATAAATTGGAAGCCACTACAGGCAAGGGGTGGCATTGCGTTTTCTGGGCATTAGCTAACGTTGTCACCTGCTCTTGGCCAAAAGTAAACTATCTTGAAGACAACTTCTGCTGTCAGTCTGCTTTCTTCACCCGCGTCCAAATGAAATTCCGCAACACTGGGATCAAATCCTAGGATATAGGGCAGTGTAGAAGGGGCCATAGTTTCATCAGGCACTTGCTGTTGCAACCCTAGACTGCAGAGACACCTCAAAACACACTGTAGCCCCAGACTATGAGCAAAGCAAGCTATTTATTGAAGAATATATGTAAGCAGAAGCAAATCAAAGTCCAAAGTCAATAAAACAAAGTATTAGTCCATCAAGTACAAGATATTTGAGAATCTTGAAGCAAGGGTTCATGGAAATCAAACACAAGAATGAATTTCAACAAGGTATCAAAATTAGTCCAAGGAACAGGAACAAAATTGGGACAAATAACAAGATCTTTAACTGGAACAAAAAATCCAAACTGCAAAGCTTTCAGGAACAATGACTTGGTAATCCAAAATCCCTAGGAGCAATAACAGGAACTGGAACAAAACTCAAGATACAAGGCTACAGGAACTTGGCATGAAAGTCCACAAGAACATGAAACAGGATTCCATGAAGCATAAAAAAGAGTCCAAGAAACAGGCATGAAACATGTGTCCAAAAAACAGGAGCAGCTCTCAGTGAGCAAAGTTACCACCTCTGAAAATTTCTCAGCAGCAGTTCCTCTTAAAGCAGAAATCAAGGCCTCTTTCCGTGGGAAGTTTGTTCAAAACCTTTTCACATTAACAATTGTCTGCTTTGCCTCAAAACCTCCCTTTCTTGTCTCTGTTGATATATAGCTTTCTTTCTGTCAACCTCGTTAGTCATATCACCACTGAAATGCCCATCTGGCAAGGGAAAGTTTGACTTTGACTCTCCCAAGGAATGTGGTTCAACCATTGTGTGCCTGTTCCCAGAATCCTCAGGGATAGCAACCTTCTCTAGCTCTGGCTGTATGGGAATTCTAGGCCCCAACCCAGAGTCTTCTGACAGGTCAGGTGTAGGCACAATCACAGGCTGAACATGTCAGAGTAATTTACGCAGTGCAGCAGCAGTTGGATGGAGTCAGTGGAACGCTGAACGAAGAGACATCAGAGACGATGGTAAAACTATACACAAGTTTTACTGAAAGCAGTAATAAAGACAAAGCAGACTTGTAGACAATGGACACAGGACTTGACTCTCAGCAGACAGCACCCGACTCAACTCAGAACATAACAGAACAGATCTGATCAGAACTGATGCAATCAGCAATGCACACACACTTGTGTCTGGACACTCCCTGGTTCCAGCCACACATCAAGGACATCACAGCTTCTTAGTAATTAACTCTTTCCAGACTACGTTACACTCTGGATGATGCAATCAGTATGCAATACAGGCAAGACACAAATTTCATTTAAACACTACCAATACCCAAATCCCACATTAACAGAACAGGCCCAACCCCAAGCTCACCTGACAGCTCAGGTGCAGGCTGGGCTACAACACTTGCCTAGTCACCGCAACTCAGCACTTTACTTAGCACTTTGCCTTCTAAATATGCCAGTGTGTTTTAAAACTCAGACAGATGAAAGGATCGACGTCCTCTCCCTCCAAAGGGGAGCGGTGCTCACCTCCCAAAGGTGTCCGATGATGGGGGCGTCGGCCCAGGAATGCTCCGCATTGGCCCCCAGCTTCCCGTTGCGGTAGACCACCAGGGAGAAGGACTTGTCGAACCACCTGAAGGCAGAAGGCAGCATCATCGTCAGCAATAAATGGGGCAGCAGCCTCACCTGGGAGCCACAGGTATGGACTGGCACAGGTGAGGGGAAGCCCCAAAGCCTGCCTGCCTCGATATCCTTCAGTATTAACATATATATCCAGCCGTAAGTATGCACGACGCACAGGTGTTAATATTCATATATGGAATGGGAATGAGCGTATATGAGAAAACCATGTACTTGTTGTTTGGTGGAGGAAGGCATAGCAAAACTTCATTAGGTTGCAAATAGCTGGTTTAAATACCTTATTTCTTTACCTAATGCAAATATAAGGCCTATAAATACCCTCCTCCTCCTCCTGCCTAAATGGATGACCTGCAAGCCAGGAAGAGGAGGAAACTGTAGTTGTGGGTTGCTGTTGTAAGCTATTTATTGAAGATTATATGCAAGCAGTAGCAATTTCAAAGTTCAGAGTCAATAGAATGGGTTTAAGTTCACAAGAACATCAACTATATACACAGAAATCCCCAGAAACAAGAACAAGGCTGAAACTGGAATCAAGGTACAAAGCTGCAGGAAATAATACTGGAATCAAGGCACAAGCTACAGGAAATAACATGGAATTCACAGGAGCACGAAGCAGATATCACTCTCTCTCTTCAATAAGCAAAGTTACCACCTCTGAATCATTCAGAGAAAGCAGCCCTTCTTAAGGGAAATTCAAGGTCTCTTCCCATGAGAAGTCTGCTCATTATTTTGTTTCAATAATAAATGGTCTGAAATACTTCCTTTCTCTCCTCTGCTGATTAATCACCCTCCTTCTGTCAAACTCCAACCTTGACTCCTTTGAGGAATGCGGTTCAAGCTGTCTTCTTAAAACCATCATGTCTCTGGTCCCAGAATCCATTGGGACAAACTCTGGCTGCATAGGAACAGGAATCTCAGGCCCACACCCAGAGACTTCTGATGAGCCAGGTGCAGGGACAATCACAGGCTGAACAGGCCCAACCTCAGGCTCACCTGACAGCTCAGATGGAGGCTGGGCTACAACAGAGGGACATGGGAGCGAGTTCCAACAATGCCAGCCAAGCTACACTTTTGGGACCCCAGCGGTAGCTCAATGGCAAATCACACACCACAAGGGCAACACAATGCAATGCCAGGCAACATGGCAACGTGCTGCGCCAGAGAGGGGCCCTGACCTGGTGGGTGAAGCGGAGGCGCCTCCTTACCTGTCACAGCATTGTCCATGCAGAAGGCTCTTGGAGTAGCGGTCCAGGCTGTCCTCCTTGTCGGGGTCGAAGCCATGCTCCTCCTCATCCAGCGTCACAAAGAAGGCGGCCCGCTCCACGCAGTCCAGCGAGGCCTTGTTCTTCCCGCGGCTGAAGTACTTCTCCCGGGCCTCAGCCCATGGGAGCCTGGGAGAGAAACGGGGAGCGGGAGATGGTGGTCACCACCAACACCATCAAAAGGGGTGGATCTTCCAGCGTGGACTAGATGGTCTTGAGATGCTCCTAACTCCAATGATGCCACAGTTCACTCCCCTCCTTCCTCTTGAGTTGCTTGACCTGTGGATCCCTTCGCTTGCCTTGGGATCCCAACTCCCATGGCCCTACAATTTTCTTCCCTTCTGGCAACCTCCTTTCTCTTGGGACGATTTAACTACAGATACCTTCACTTTCCCATGGGTTGGCTGGATAACCCTAGTAGTCCCTCCAACTCTGGTGAGCAGAGTTGACCACCTCCCTTTAGGTGTGGGTCCTTCCCTATAGAATCACAAAGTTGGAGGAGACCCAAGGGCCATCCAGTCCACCCCCAACTCTGCCATGCAGGAAAACCCAATCAAGACACCCCCAACAGATGGTCATCTGGCCTCACTTTCCAAGAGGATGAACTAGATGGTCCTTGGGATCCCCTTGAACCTTGCAGTGACCCTCCCACTGACCTCTCTCCGGCGGTGAGGGCGGCCAGCCTCTCCTCTCCCGTCTCGGGGGGCGAAGGGTCATCCAGGATGCGCTGGAACTGCATCTCCAGGTCGCGGGGCGGGAGCAGCTTCCCCGCGTGATAGAGCCACACCTTGAAGAAGCGGCCCTTGTGGAAGACGGCCAGGTGCCGGCTGTCGGACAGGTGCAGGAGCCGATCTGGAGGTTATGAAACGAGACCGTAAATGGCCATATTCCCCCCTCGAAGCAAGCCATGGCCGGGGGAGCAGAATTGCATATGGAAACTGGACCTTTCACTAAATGTTGCCTTAATCTGTTTGAATTAAAACACCCCTGAAAATACGAGCCACCTGTGATCCCTGGCTCAATAGCAGAGGTAGCAGAATGAGTCACAATTTGGGGAGAGAATAGTATTAGAGCAAGATTAAGTCCAGTTTCCCCTCCGCTTCCCCATTCTGCTCATGCGCTAAGGAAAGGCTCAGAGACAAAACAAAGCTGTAAGATTCAAAAGTCTGTATTTGCGTACAGAACTTCTGGGAGATAACATTGCACATGCTAAATGTGCGTAGGCAGGATGGAAGATGGACTGCATCCTTATGCCAAAAATACTACCTATTCAGATGGAATTGGAGTTAAGGAGTTGTTCTTTCATGATGAAACTCGTGGAGAGAAACATTTCTTTGTTCTGTATCCCATGGTCGCTCTAAGACTCAGGAGCGATCCACAAGGATAGAAACAACATCGTTGAGCCTGGAGCCCCAGGTCTCAGCGGTGGCTAGGGGAGCCTTCGCACAATTAAAACTTGTGAGCCAGCTGCGACCGTACCTTGGGAAGCCAGACTTGGCCACGGTGGTCCATGCTCTCCTTACATCCCGTTTAGACTACTGCAACGCACTCTACGTGGGGCTGCCTTTGAAGACTGTTCGGAAGCTTCAATTAGTCCAACGGGAGGCTGCCAGGTTAATAACTGGAGCGGCGTTCAGGGAGCGCACTACTCCTCTGTTACGCCAGCTCCACTGGCTGCCGATTAGCTACCGAGCACAATTCAAGGTGCTGGCTTTAGCCTATAAAGCTCTAAACGGTTCCGGCCCAGCTTATCTGTCCGAACGTGTCTCCCGCTACGACCCACCTCGAAGCTTAAGATCGTCGGATGAGGCCCTGCTCGCGGTCCCGTCAGCCTCACAGGTGCGGCTGGCGGGGACGAGAGACAGGGCCTTTTCAGTGGTGGCTCCCGGCCTATGGAACGCCCTCCCCATTGAAGTCAGGCAGGCTCCCTCCCTCCTATCCTTCCGTAGGAAGGTAAAAACTTGGTTGTGGGGCCAGGCTTTCGAATAAGAATCAGCAGCATTAATTACTATTATGTATACTGGAACTCAATTGACAGACCCAGTCTTTTAAACTTGTACACGCCTATCTATATTTTATAAATGCATTTTATGAATGTTATAAGTAAGTTAATTTTTTAACTGATTTATAGTGTATTGTACTGTTTTTAAATGTCTGTTTTATTGTAAGCCGCCCTGAGTCCCCTGTTGGGTGAGAAGGGCGGGATATAAATATTGTCATAAATAAATAAATAAACACACACAAATGAGAATCAGCTTGAAATTGAAACATCTCCCAGGACAAAAGGAAGGAGATGCTCCTATTTTCAAAACAAATGGTTGTTCCTCTCTCGGTTGAAGTAAGAAAGGGAGTATGAGGTTGATGGTCCTTTCCCCACCAAATCTACGTAGACCTAAGCCCATGTAGGGCTTTATAGGGCCTAACTGATCCACCTCTTCAGCCAATAGGGAATGGGGTAGCTGTTCCTCTGTGACCCCCTCCCCATCTGGACTCACCTGCCTGCTTGCCAGGGATCCGGGTCGTGTTGAAGATCCTCTCCATCTGATAGGAGCACAGGGGCACAACCCCAAGTGCCATCACCTGAAAGCCAAAAAAGGATGCATCTGTTATTGCCACTGCATGACCGCATCATTTCTGACTGATGGCGACCATGAAGGGACCCAATCATGAGGTTGCGAGGGAGTGTGGCTCGCCCAATGGGGTTTCCCTGGCTTCCATAAATCTGCCCTCAGTCCAGTTCCCTCCAAACTCTTCAGGCTAGGGCTTCCAGAGTGTGGAGAAAATGGGTCTTTTTGGACTGCAACTGCCAGAATCCCCCAGATAATAATAATAATAATAATAATAATAATAATAATAATAATAATAATAATAATAATAATAAAACTTTATTTATACCCCGCCACCATCTCCCCAACGGGGACTCGGGGCGGCTTACATGGGGCCACGCCCAAAACAATACAATGTAAACAGCATATAAAAGAACAGCAGAACACAATACAATAAACAATACAGTAAATAATATCCATTACAAAATAAAATACACTAATGCTAGGAGTGGCAATCCAAAAAAAGACCCTTCCCCAGAACAGAAGGACCACTAATGACTACACCAGGTGTTTCACAGTCCTATCCACCAAATTACTGTTAAACAGCCACAAACTGTATCATAGTCCAAAGCAGTCTAAGGTCATCCACAGCAGCCAGTCAAAATAAGGGTGAGACACAAGAGTAGCCCAAAGTCCTTCCCAACATGTTCAAAGCCAAGTAATCTCACCAACACCGAGGCTGCAAGCCAAAACGCATACCACACATCAAAGTCAAGGTTCACCAACAAAGACTGAGGCTGTAACAATTTCACCAACGTTGCTTCCAGCAACTAACTAATCCAGACTCTAGCTATTTATGTCACTTTCTCAAGTGATCCCATCTGTTGGCCTTCCTCTCAGCCAACCAACTGGATCTCCTCAGATGAATGGGATTCGTTCTTCATTGCAGCCTAGCTGGAATACTTCCTGAAGCCCCTGATCCTGCCTGACTCTGTATCCCCATCTCCTAAGGGCTGGGTTCCTCAATGCCGGACTGCTCATGCTGCCGATCTATGTTTGCCCCGACTCAGATGCTGGACAAAGAAAGCTCTCACCTTCGCCTTTGTCCTCAGCAAAAGCCATGACAAGGTGTTCCCAAAGATCTCTCAGTTCTGGGAACCCCCTTGACCCTTTTGGATTACAGGGAACCTTCCTAGGACCCATTTTTGGGAAGGGGTGGGGTCTCCTTGTGCTGTGACTCACAGGGGCCAAGTCCTCCCGGTCCAGCCGGCGTCGGTAGAGGAGGATGGAGTGGACGGCGTTGCCAGCACGGGCAGCCTGGAGGTGGGTTGGAGTGGTGTATAGGAAGTCCTGGTTGAGGAAAGAGAGAAAGTGGGACGTTGAGACTGTCGGTATGGTTTAGGAATTGAGGCAAACATAAATCTTGTCTCAGTTCCCCCCCTTCGCGACTCAGGAAAAATCTGTTCTCTGAGTACGTGGCAACTCTGCTTTCCTTTCTGGTCCCAGTAAATCCATCAGCCGTAGCCTTTCTATCAGTTCAGAAAGAATGGCCTTTTCTCTTTATTTTACATGACATACAATTCAAACTTACAATTCATGTGGTTCCAGTGCAAGAGAGCGAACAATGGCTGTGCAAGACATATTATACTCTTTTCTTATCTCAAGGACAACTGACATGGATATGCGGGGGTCATGGTTGTCAGGATTTGTAATGAAAACAAAGTATGTCATCATATCCAGGTACTGACTGAGGAGTCAGGACAAGGCAAGTTTCAGAAGATGATTAATCTAGTGGAGCAATGCCTTGTTGGTGTATTTTGGTGTAAGGGTGACATGTTGAATCAAGTGTTTTGCTGCTGGGAGTTTTGCACTGTGTATTCCAGCATGCTTTCCAGCAGCACAAGGGTTAATGGCAGGCCAGGTTGAGTGATAGCCTGCCTAGCCAATTGGTCAAGCCTTCCAGTCTCAGAAGGGTGGACAGGACGTTCATCATTCTGCTATGGAATGTGGGAGTTGCCTGCAGAAGAGCTTTGCCTTTTAGCTGAGGGAAGCATGTGTCCTATGAGCGATGGACTTTGTAACTTGTAAATAGTTTGCATATAAATAAAGCCTTGGAACCGCTGTGCGCAGCTGAATTATGACTGTGGTGTCATTTGTTGGTGCTGCTTAGCCGGATGCTCAAGCAGTCTGACGGAGGATGGATTGGTGAGAGGCCTGACTCACCAATAAATCAAGGTGGTTCGGAGATGATTAACCCCCTGACATGTCTGATGTCTGATGCAGCCACGGTGCAATGTTGGGGCACTATAGATGATGCAATACAATATGTAATTGGTCAGATCCAGGATAAAAGTGGAACAGCTGGCATAATGACTGTGGATGAGTGGCGCTGTTGCTGCTGATCGTACGGACAAAGAAGAAGAGAGATCTACATGGGAGAATTGCTGTCAAGATTGCTGAAAGGAGAAGCGAGTGAGAGGATTTGTTTTTTTGTACAGAGCTTTGTGTGTATGTATTGCTGAAACAGCAAAATAAAAGCCCTTCCTGATTGTAGAAAGAAACCTCTGTTGTCTTTGCCTGGGGTTGCTGTTCTGATTAGGCATGACAAGGTTACTACGATACTTAAGAGAACTTCCATCCCTCATAGATTGAGCACAAAATTACTGACAATGGAGAGGTGGCATCTGTTGTGGACTTCTCTTCTGCTTCTGAAGAGGAGGTAGAATAGGAAGCTGAAGAGGTGGTACTTGGGGATTTGGGGCCAAGTGTTGAGGAAGGAGAAGGTGAGGAGAACATACTACAAGTCCCTACATTTTTAGAGCGGCGAAGGGTAGAAGAGGAAAGGAGAAGGTCAGCCAGAATCACAGCTGTGCTGGAAGCTCAGGACTATAAATTAGCAGCAAAGCCAGTAGTCAGTGTTGGCTGCAACCGACATACATGGTGCATTTTGTGTTCTGGTCTCCATGCTACAGTTTCAGCGTTGGCTTTGCAAGAGACTTCTGACCACAGACTCTTGTTCCTGTATACTGTATATACTCGAGTATAAGCCTAGTATTTATACTATTATACTCGAATGAGAGTCCTAGCCGGCTTCTATTCAGGTCAGCTTATACTTGAATATATAGGTATTCAGAGTTGGACAGTCTTATCTTATTAAAGTCTTATTATTATCTTAAATTACAGTTTTATATAAATACAGTAGAGTCTCACTTATCCAACATAAATGGGCCGGCGGAATGTTGGATAAGCGAATATGTTGGATAATAAGGAGGGATTAAGGAAATGCCTATTAAACATCAAATTAGGTTATGATTTTACAAATTAAGCACCAAAACATGTTATGCAACAAATTGGACAGAAAAAGTAGTTCAATACACAGTAATGCTATGTAGTGATTACTGTATTTATGAATGTGGCACCAAAATATCATGATGTATTGAAAACATTGACTACAAAAATGCGTTGGATAATCCAGAACATTGGATAAGCGAGTGTTGGATAAGTGAGACTCTACTGTATTCAAAAACATTTAACTGCTGCATTTCCCACCCTTGTCTTATACTCGAATCAATAAGTTTTCCCAGTTTTTGTGGTAAAATTAAGTGCCTCGGCTTATATTCGGGTCAGCTTATACTCGAGTATATACGGTACTTTAAGCCTTTTTTTGCTAAAGACTCTTGCTGTTGCGAAGACTTGTGCCAAAGACTTTTGCTTCACATCTGCTGTAAGATCTTGCATTGCTTTTGTTTGCATTGTTGCTGTTGTTGTTGTTATACTGAAGTAAGTCTTTTTTTGTTACCTTTGCTCGTGTTGTAAGGCTGTTTCTGGAGCAAAACAGGACAGCATCAGACCTTCCTGGGCTTTCCCTACGAGGTGGCCACTCTCATTGGCTGATGTGACCACCCATGACTGCCACCTGGGAAGGTGCCCACCCTGAAGCCCCCCCCCCATGCTCACCATGACGTAGTAGTTGCTGTTGACCATGATGGGGCTCCTTCCTCGGAGGTAGATGTATTCCTCCCACCAGTCACTCACCTGAGGGGGAAAGAGGCACTCGTTGGAGGGGAAACAAAGAAAGGGGCTGAGAAGGTGGTGGTGAAGGTCCTGGGGAAGGGGCAAAATGGAGCAGGAGGGGACAGGCAGGCTGGTTGTCTGCCAGGATGGTTAAGGTGGTGTCTTCCTGCATGACAGAAGGACTAGATGGTCTTTTTTTTTGGGGGGGGGGAAGACTTCCAACTCTAGTGGATTATAGATTGGGGGTCTGTCGGGATGGCTTGGATTGGACACAATCCTAACATATTTGTTGGGAATCTGCGGTTAAGCTCAAATGACCCTCTTTTGAGAGGTAAATTCCCAGGAAAATAGCAGAGTGTGTGGAAGTATGCCTTCCAAAACAGCAGGAAACTTGCGTGAAGTGAGTTTCAGGAAAGCCTTTGTTCTTCAGGATGGCAAAGGATGGCAGTCAGCTTAAAAGTTTAAAAGTATTTATTGAGGTAAAAGAAATCCATTGTGGATAGAAAAGGTTTGGAGCTAACTAGCTTATCTTAGCTAGGTCTAAGATAGGTAGGCTGGTGAAAATAACAAACAAATCTAGATAGTCACATTTTGCCTATGAGAAGAGGTAAAATGCATCCCTTTTGATGAAACCAAGGGATCAGAAAGAAAATCAGGATCAGAATGGGGACCAAGCTGCATGGGTAGTCCCTTTCTTCTCTAGGGCCATAAAAATTCCAATCTAAATTGAGGAAGTTACCTCAAATCCCTAGGAGAGATCACATTGCTAAATCAACCCGTGCCTGCCGTCTGTCTCTGTTCTATGTTATGGCATTGAATGTTTGCCTTATATATGCAACTAGCTGTGCCCGGCCACGCGTTGCTGTGGTGAAGTATGGTGGTATGGGAAATAAAGTATTGAGGTATTGGTGGTAGTTAGGATAAAGGGTAAAGGTTTTCCCCTGACGGAGCTTAACCTTCTAACTGGCAGCAATGGGATAAAAACAATTATTCCTCTCCCTCTAATGAGGACTTTATTTTTCTTTTCTTTTTGTTGTATGAACGTAGAGGCATGGATGAGGGGTTGTGCTGCCAAGTTTAGTGTTTCTGGGATGTGTAGTTCTGTTGTTTTGTCCTAGGCCGAAATTTCATTACCCTTTTATATATATAGATATGATCTGCCCTGAGTCCCCTTTGGGGTGAGAAGGGCGGAATATAAATACTGTTAATAAATAAATAAATAAACAAGTGAATGGGTGGATCTAAACAGAACAGGAAGAAGGAAGAAACAGTAAAGCCTATCTGGCATACATGGGAGTATAGAGAGGTGTCCCTCAGTCTATTCTATGCTTGCTATCTAGTAAGAGAGACTTGAGCAGTGCAGGATGACATCTCTAACAATATTTGAAGGGGGTTGGCGTTTGGGGGTCCTTTCCAGAGAGCGGTGTTGATCAATGACCATTGGGACTCACGTAGTTGGTGGCCCACCAGGACTTGAGGAGGAGGTACTTCTGGAGCCGTGGGGCCAGGCGCTGCTGGAAGTCCAAGGCCAGGGCCTCCATGTCCAGGAATCGCTCCTCATCCAACAGCGGGCGGACGGACTCCAGGTACTGCGGGGGGAAAGGACGGGGGTTTGTCAAGGGGGTTCTGGGGAGAATCTCTCCTCTTTCGGACCCCTCTATATGCCCAAGAATGGCCTGCCAATGAAGGCATATGCCTCTCCAAACTACATCTCTCAAGGCTTCATAGCACTGAGCTATAGCAGTCCAAGTGGGGTCAGCCAGTATTCATTCTAGATGCATTCGATATCTCGCTCTCAACTACAACTCCCAGGGCTCCATAGCATTGAGCCATAGCAGTCCAAGTGGGGTCAGCCAGTATTCATTCTAGATGCATTCTATATCTCTCTCTAAACTACAACTCCCAGGGCTCCATAGCATTGAGCCATAGCAGTCCAAGTGGGGTCAGCCAGTATTCATTCTAGATGCATTCGATATCTCGCTCTCAACTACAACTCCCAGGGCTCCATAGCATTGAGCCATAGCAGTCCAAGTGGGGTCAGCCAGTATTCATTCTAGATGCATTCTATATCTCTCTCTAAACTACAACTCCCAGGGCTCCATAGCATTGAGCCATAGCAGTCCAAGTGGGGTCAGCCAGTATTCATTCTAGATGCATTCTATATCTCTCTCTAAACTACAACTCCCAGGGCTCCATAGCATTGAGCCATAGCAGTCCAAGTGGGGTCAGCCAGTATTCATTCTAGATGCATTCGATATCTCGCTCTCAACTACAACTCCCAGGGCTCCATAGCATTGAGCCATAGCAGTCCAAGTGGGGTCAGCCAGTATTCATTCTAGATGCATTCGATATCTCGCTCTCAACTACAACTCCCAGGGCTCCATAGCATTGAGCCATAGCAGTCCAAGTGGGGTCAGCCAGTATTCATTCTAGATGCATTCTATATCTCTCTCTAAACTACAACTCCCAGGGCTCCATAGCATTGAGCCATAGCAGTCCAAGTGGGGTCAGCCAGTATTCATTCTAGATGCATTCGATATCTCGCTCTCAACTACAACTCCCAGGGCTCCATAGCATTGAGCCATAGCAGTCCAAGTGGGGTCAGCCAGTATTCATTCTAGATGCATTCGATATCTCGCTCTCAACTACAACTCCCAGGGCTCCATAGCATTGAGCCATAGCAGTCCAAGTGGGGTCAGCCAGTATTCATTCTAGATGCATTCTATATCTCTCTCTAAACTACAACTCCCAGGGCTCCATAGCATTGAGCCATAGCAGTCCAAGTGGGGTCAGCCAGTATTCATTCTAGATGCATTCGATATCTCGCTCTCAACTACAACTCCCAGGGCTCCATAGCATTGAGCCATAGCAGTCCAAGTGGGGTCAGCCAGTATTCATTCTAGATGCATTCGATATCTCGCTCTCAACTACAACTCCCAGGGCTCCATAGCATTGAGCCATAGCAGTCCAAGTGGGGTCAGCCAGTATTCATTCTAGATGCATTCGATATCTCGCTCTCAACTACAACTCCCAGGGCTCCATAGCATTGAGCCATAGCAGTCCAAGTGGGGTCAGCCAGTATTCATTCTAGATGCATTCGATATCTCGCTCTCAACTACAACTCCCAGGGCTCCATAGCATTGAGCCATAGCAGTCCAAGTGGGGTCAGCCAGTATTCATTCTAGATGCATTCGATATCTCGCTCTCAACTACAACTCCCAGGGCTCCATAGCATTGAGCCATAGCAGTCCAAGTGGGGTCAGCCAGTATTCATTCTAGATGCATTCGATATCTCGCTCT
Source organism: Anolis carolinensis (assembly GCF_035594765.1). NCBI lineage: Eukaryota > Metazoa > Chordata > Lepidosauria > Squamata > Anolidae > Anolis > Anolis carolinensis. The sequence goes on along the minus strand of NC_085845.1, from coordinate 205,944,426 downwards.
CAACTACAACTCCCAGGGCTCCATAGCATTGAGCCATAGCAGTCCAAGTGGGGTCAGCCAGTATTCATTCTAGATGCATTCGATATCTCGCTCTCAACTACAACTCCCAGGGCTCCATAGCATTGAGCCATAGCAGTCCAAGTGGGGTCAGCCAGTATTCATTCTAGATGCATTCTATATCTCTCTCTAAACTACAACTCCCAGGGCTCCATAGCATTGAGCCATAGCAGTCCAAGTGGGGTCAGCCAGTATTCATTCTAGATGCATTCTATATCTCTCTCTAAACTACAACTCCCAGGGCTCCATAGCATTGAGCCATAGCAGTCCAAGTGGGGTCAGCCAGTATTCATTCTAGATGCATTCGATATCTCGCTCTCAACTACAACTCCCAGGGCTCCATAGCATTGAGCCATAGCAGTCCAAGTGGGGTCAGCCAGTATTCATTCTAGATGCATTCTATATCTCTCTCTAAACTACAACTCCCAGGGCTCCATAGCATTGAGCCATAGCAGTCCAAGTGGGGTCAGCCAGTATTCATTCTAGATGCATTCGATATCTCGCTCTCAACTACAACTCCCAGGGCTCCATAGCATTGAGCCATAGCAGTCCAAGTGGGGTCAGCCAGTATTCATTCTAGATGCATTCGATATCTCGCTCTCAACTACAACTCCCAGGGCTCCATAGCATTGAGCCATAGCAGTCCAAGTGGGGTCAGCCAGTATTCATTCTAGATGCATTCTATATCTCTCTCTAAACTACAACTCCCAGGGCTCCATAGCATTGAGCCATAGCAGTCCAAGTGGGGTCAGCCAGTATTCATTCTAGATGCATTCTATATCTCTCTCTAAACTACAACTCCCAGGGCTCCATAGCATTGAGCCATAGCAGTCCAAGTGGGGTCAGCCAGTATTCATTCTAGATGCATTCTATATCTTTCTCTCAACTACAACTCCCAGGGCTCCATAGCATTGAGCCATAGCAGTCCAAGTGAGGTCAGCCTGCATTCACTCTACAATGTAGATTCATCCTATATCTCTCTCCAAACTACAACTCCCAGGGTTCCATAATGTGACTGTGATCTCAGTTGACCAGACAGAGCCTGGGAGGGCCCACAGCACACAAAGCAATGGGGCAGCTGCTTCAGAAGGGGCTCTCCCTTTCCCAATGCGGCCCAATCTGGCCGCTGACCCTCCTCTTACCCGCTGGATGGTGTCGGCCACTCGAGGAACGGGCAGCTTGGGCAAAGAGGTCTGGAAGCTGTAGAGCATGGGATGTCGGCCGGACATCACTCTGACCATGGACTGGAAAAGGAGGGTGGGGTCAAGGGAGGGGGAGAGAGAGAGGTCAGTGCATAGTGGCCAGAGAAGGATCCTTGGGTCACAACCTCCGTTGCTTGTGCTGACCACAGACTATATCCTTGGGCCAGAAGTCCTTCATTTTGTTAGGACTTGTTGATATCTATGGTTTTGCCTGTCCATAGCTTTCCTGAAAGGACTTTGGTGAGGCACCAGCAACAGTTGCAGAAATGGCTGAAGACTTTGCAAAACTGCAGCAACTCCACTGCCTGGAGCCACAGCAGCTTAAAGCGGTGTCAAATTGCATTAACTCAACAGTGTAGATGCACCCGCAATCTCCCGGGTTGCATCTACACTGTTAGAAGGAATGCAGTCTGGCACTCAATGCAAAGGAATCCTGGGAGTTGTAGTTTGGTGAGACATCAGCACGGTGGCTCTTGCAAAACTACAACTCCCATAGTATTGAGACATGGCAGTCCAAGTGGGGTTGGACTGTATTATTCCATAGTGTAGATCAGGCATGGGCAAACTTTGACCCTCCCTACTGGCTGTTAGGAATTGTGGGAGTTGGAATCCAAAACACCTGGTCAAAGATTTGGTGGAGCTATAGGCCAGGAAAAGTCATTCCTAAGACATGGGTAACTGAAGGGTTGAATTATTTAGTACATGGAGAGGCTGGGCCAGGAATGTCATATCTGGCTGGGCAACGGTGACTAGCCCAAATGTCATGTCCGAGGCTGTCAACAGAGATGAGATAAGCAAGGAGGAGCAATGATCTATAAAGCCAGCGTGTTCTCTCTCTTCTGTTGTGACCACCTCTCTGTATGTAATTGTAAATAGCTGGAACTAGAAATAAAGGATTTGCCTGCAAAGGCTCTTGGCCGAAATACAGAGCTCCAGAGTGCTTGATTAAAAAAGCACGGAGGCAGGGGAAGAGCAGGTAAGACGCAGTGCAGCGTGCATGTTACAGATAATGCTCTTATCCCTGACTGCAAAATTCCAGGGGTCAACGTGACTCCCAAGTGCCTTTTGCGGGACCCCTGACTAGTTTTCCCATGCCTGTCATGTCCTGCAGTTGATGGTGGTTGGCCGTGGAATGCCTAGCAGTTGTTGGTGGTTAGTATACAAAAGGCTTGTCAGGATCATGACTAGCAGGGTGGAGATGCTGCAGAAGGTATGGAAGGGGTTAATCTCCCTCTTGGTTCCAAAGGGCAGAGTTATCTGGATCTGTAAGAACTCACAGGTGGGAGCAATCCAGGAGAAGGGAGGCCTGTAAAGATGGGATGCAGCTAGCTGTGATCAGCTGCATAAAAGGAGCCAAGCTGGAGACTACTCTTTGGGAGGAAAGTGTCAGTCATAATTGGCTGTTGAGGTTGGGTTGGTGGATTATGGTATCCAGATCTGTATCATGAACCATTGTAAGTCTTGTACCTTGTTGAACTTTGAACTGAGAAGATTATTGTGTTTGGTGAACTCTGTGGCCTTTGTACATTGCTGTGAACCTTGATGAACTGTGACCCTCGACTACTGTTTTGGATTACCCTTGAACTTTGGCTTCTCTGGCTTGACCCATAGAACTATGACTATGACTCGTGCTCATTGGATGTTTACCATTGACTTCTTGGTGTTTTGACTATTGGACTATGCCTTTTGACTACTGTGTACGTGAACCAGCATAAATTCTTCAGTGGTGAGCTATCTTTATGTTTGAATTCTGACCTTGAAACAGTCAAGTGATTCACATTATTGTTTTAAGTAATAGGTGTTGCTTTGGTTCACCTTTGCCTGTGTACCAGGTGTTGTGGTTCAGTCTGATGATGAAGGGGGATTTGGGTTTATGCAGGCTGACCAAGGAAATGTTGAAGACTCTGAATTGTCAATTGAAGGCTCTGAATTGTCAAAGAGGCCACAGGCTAGCAGTGAAGCAGAAGTTTTTGATAACTAGTAGTGAAATAGAAGTCAGTGATAAGGGTGACCTTTCACAGGATTTAAAACATCAACAAGTCCCAGGTGGCTCTGGCAGCGAGTCAGAGGAGTCTTTCTTGGTAAGGAATACAAGGTTAAGGTTAAGAGTTCATCATTCCAGGCATTCTCTTAGACTAGCTGGCAAATGTGTGGGAACTCAAGGACAAAAGAATGCTTTCTTAGCCTGTAAGCATGGTTAAATAAGAGAGAAACAGGGAAAGATTTCAGGCAAAGCAACGTTGATTTTGGAAGCTAAGGTACTGCCTTGTCTATGCTCATGGAATATAATTCTTGCTTTTGTTCATGCCTAGATCCTGTGTTTTGGATTGCATTTTGGAGTTCATGCTGCCTTGTTTTCAGGACTGATTTGCTATATTAGAAACTTTGAACTATATTCTACAGATTGCCTTTGCATTTGGATTATTGCTTTCTTTCCTGCTTTTTATTCAGATTTTGCTATCTTTTATCAAGAAATTGTAAAAACCAAGTCTGCTGTGGTGGAGGGAGTGTTAAGAGCAAGGTGAACCAGTGCTGAGGTGCAACATTGGCAGAGCCCTGCATCGTGACAAAGCCTAACTACAACTCCAAGGGTCCCATAGGCTTGAGTCACAACACTTAAATTTGGCTCAAAATGCATTCATTCCTCAGTGGAGATGCATCCCTAGATAAGGAAGGAGGGAGCATACAGAGACATTCATGCACGCACATACATGCACATGCACACTCAGCCCTCCCCAGAGACTCACGGCCCAGATCTTGGTGCTGGGGCGGGTCTTGCCGTGGGGCTCGAACATCCACCCATGGTAGGAGAGCAGCAGCCGCAGGGCCTGGCGGCGGAGCAGCACCCCCAGCATCCAGGCCCCCGAGGAGAAGATCAGGGCGCTCAGCAGCGAGCGGGAACGGACACCCAGGCACCGCCGGCAGCTGCAAGGAAGGAAGCAGCAAGGGGCCCAGGTTGAGGACTGCCTCCGAAGGAGGGGCTCCTCAGCAACAGGACACCCTCCTGAATCTTAGAGTAGGAAGAGAGAGACCCCACAAGGGCCATCCAAGTCCAACTCCCCAAGAGAGAGAGAGATGGATGGATGGATGAATAGACAGATGGAGGGAGGGATGTCAAGTCAAGTCAACTTCATTTGCCCCCTGTGCCATCTCCCCTTGGGGACTCGGGGCGGCTTACAACATAAATGGCAGCCATTCGATGCCATACACGTCAATGTTTTTGTTGTTATAGTGTGAAATGTTAAATTCAATTGTTGCTGTTGGATTGTGTCTACGTGTTCCGGCAAGCTTTCCAACAGCACAGGAGTTAATTACATTCCAGCCCTGATTGATTGCCTGCAGGGCCAATGGGTCAAGACTTCTGTTTCAACTGTGTGGACAGAACATTTGACATGACTGTGGAATGTTGGGAGGTGCCTGCTTGCACTGATAGCAGACTTGGTGAACTGAGAGGCGAACCCTTGCCGGGGAACATGTGTCCTGATAGTGATGGTGTTTAGAGTTGTATATAGTCTGTAAATAAAAGTATAGTACCGCTGGGATCAGCAGAAAATTTACGATTGAGCTGTCGTTTTTGTCAGTGCCACTTTTGCCAATGCTTAAGTGGTCTGACTGGTGAAAAGAAGGTGAGAGATCTGACTCATAAATAAGTCAGGGTGGCGATTAACCCCTGACAATACAGTAAGTAAAAAAAAAATCAAGTACATAATAAATTAAATGCAAATAATTAAAATGACAATTTATTGGAAGAGATGGAGAGATAGACAAACAGATGAATGGACATACAAATGATTGAATCCTAAAGTTGGAAAAGACCCCAAGGGCCATCCAGTCCAACCCCTGAAGAGAGAGAGGGGGGTGGATGGATGGAGGAATAGACAAACAGATAGACAGAGGGAGGCAGAGATGGACAATTAGATCAATGGACAGAAGGATGGATAAATGGATGGAAGGATAGACAGATGGAAAGACAGATTGTTGATTGAGTTTTCCAATTGAGTTGGAAAGACCCCAAGGGTGATCCAGTCCAAACACCTTCTAAAGAGATGGATGGATGATTGGATGGATGTTCAGGAGGACAGACAGACAGACAGAGGGAGGAAAGGACAGATAGATAGATAAATGGACAGACAGATGAATGGACGGATGGACAAATAGATGATTGAATCCTCGAGTTGGAAAAGATTCCCAAGGGCGATCCAGTCCAACCCTCTAAAGAGACAGGTAGGTAGATACAGGAAGGGTGAGGAAAGGAGAGAGAGATATAGTTAGACAAACAGATAAATGGACAAACTGATGGACACACACATGGATGGAAGTACAGATAGATAGATAGATGGACAGATAGAGGGACAGACAGATGATTGAATCCTAGAGTTTGAAGAGACCCCGAGGGCCATCCAATCCAACCCCTTAAGACATGATAGATAGTTGGAAAGAGATTCGGACAGATAGATAAATAGATAAATTTAGACAGATGCAGGGATGGATGGTTGGATAAGCAGAAAGATGTAGACAGACAGACAGACAGACAAACAAAATAGAGGACAGAATGTGTTGTCGAAGGCTTTCATGGCCGGGATCACAGGGTTGTTGTATGTCTTTCGGGCTGTGTGGCCATGTTCCAGAAGTATTCTCTCCTGACGTTTCGCCCACATCTATGGCAGGCATCCTCAGAGGCTGTGAGGTATGGAATCGTAAAGCTGGAAGAGACCTCAAGGGTCATCCAGTCAAATTCCCTAAGATTAATAGACACATGGATGGATTGGATGGGATTGGATGGGATGGATGACAGAATAGACAGAATACATAGATAGATACATAGATGATAGATCATAGATGATGGGATAGACACATAGATTCATTGAAGATAGATTAGATGAATAGATGATAGGACAGAGGATGGGATGGATGGGTAGATGGATGAATGATGGGATAGATAGACAGATAAAATCGGATAGAATCTTGGAATCCCAGAGTTGGAAGACACCCCAGGGGCCATTCTGCCATATAGGAAAATCCCTCCCGACAGATGGCCATCCCGCCCCTGCTTAAAAACCTACACAAACAGGTCTCCCTGGCAGCAGAAGATCCCAATGCAGGGAAGCTCTTACGGCCAGGAAGCCCTCCCTAAGGTTTAGTCGTTCCAGGGCTGGCGCTGCTCACCTGTTGGGCAGGCGCTTCTGGATCCGGAAGATGAGCCCCACGGAGACGTCGATGCCGAAATACGTGGCGCCCACCGTGACGGCCACGACCGCCAGCCACCCTGAAGGCGTCCCTGGGAAGACCCCCGTCAGGATGCTGTTCTGTGGGAATCGAGGGGGCAGGAAGGGGACAAAGGGGGAGAATGGGGGCAACGGGGGGAAATGGAGTAAGTGTCTCACCCTCGTTCTTAACTAGGAGTCATTTGCAAGCAACTTGGAGACTGTCTGCACAGGGCTTTAGAAAGAGACAATGTCATGTCCTGCTGCAGTTGGTGGTGGCTGATATATAGAACACCTAGTAGTCTGGTGATGGTTCATATAGGATCATGCTTAGCAGGGTGGTGATGCTGGGAAAGGTATGGAAGGGGTTAATCTCCCTCCTGGATCCAAAGGTCTGTAACAGTGGTTCCCAATCTTTGGGCTTCCGGGTGTTTTGGACTTCAGCTCCCACAGTTCCTAACAGCTGGTAAGCTGGCTGGGATTTCTGGGAGTTGAGGTCCAAAACACCTGGAGGCCCAAAGGTTGTGAACCACTGGTCTGTAAGGAATCCCAGGGAAGAGGCCTGGGAGATAGGATGCAGCTATGAGCAGCGGCATAAAAAGAGCCTCGTTGGAGACGGCTCCTTGGGAGAAAAGTATCTGTTGTATCTAGTTGTTTCTCCCCCAGCTTGTGTGGACTGTGGTATCCTGACCTCTTGTGATATACCTTGTTGACCTTAGTGACAACCTTGCTTTGGACACTGCGGATCTTGGAATATTGTTGTGGACGTTGATGTCCTTTGAATTCCTGAACTCTCGAACAACCACCGGTCTGGCTTTTGATTTATGGATTGTGGGCTTCCCTTGAACTCTCGGATCTGGACTCTGGATTATTGGGCTTGACCTCTGGAACATTGACTACGGTTTGTACTCCTGAAAACTCACACATTGTACTAACCATTTTATCACATTGAGAAATTTTCCCCTGGTAGGACATTTCAGGATCTTTCCAGGCATGGAGAGGCATGGAGCTCATCACATGAGCTGAACTACTTTTGGCCATCATGCATAGCCCTCCGTGGTTGAAAAGTGGCAGCAATGTCCTGAAAGAAGGAAACTCCAGCAACTGACTTCATCACATTGAGACATTTCCCCTGATAGGACATTTCAGTCTCTTTTTCAACCATGGAGAGGCACAGAGCTCACCACATGTTCCGGGGCTGAAAAGAGGCAGAAATGTCCTGAAAGGAAGGAACTCTGAACACAGGCCAGCAATTCTGTTCAGAGCTCTTACTTCTTATCACAGCACAGTTGGTTAATCACCAGCAGCAACAGATCACTGCTGACCAAAAGGTCGCAAGTTTGAAGCCCGTTGGATTGAGTACACGACTGTTTACTAGCCTAGCTTACTGTCCACCTCAGCAGTTTAAAAACAGCTGCAGCTGTGAGTAAATAAATTAGGGACCACTTAAGCGGGGAGGTTAATTTAATTTACGACACCATAAAACTGCCGGCGATCAAGGAGCAAGGAGGAAATACTACGCTCAAAAAGGACTCAGAGTCATAGTGGATGAAGCAACAGCTCCCCCGGTGGCCAGAATCGAGCATCACCTCCTGAAGCTTTTTTTTTTTTTTTTTTTGTGTCAGGAGCAACCGGAGTTGCTTCTGGAGTGAGAGAATTGGCCGTCTGCAAGGACGGTGCCCAGGGGACGCCCGGATGTTTTTTTTTTTGATGTTTTTACCATCCTTGTGGGAGGCTTCTCTCATGTCCCCGCATGGAGCTGGAGCTGATAGAGGGAGCTCATCCACACTCTCCCCGGGTGGGATTCGAACCTGGCAGCTGTCAGGTCAGCAACCCAACCTTCAAGTCACTTAGTCCACTACGCCATCTGGGGCTCCACCTCCTGAAGCTGAAATTGGAAGAATGTTGAATTACCTCTATCTGTCTGTATGTGTTGTATGTCTAATAGTGGCATTGAATGTTTGCCATGTGTATGTGCATTGTGACCCGCCCTGAGTCCCCTTCGGGGTGAGAAGGAAGAGCGGAATAGAAATACTGTAAATAAATAAATAAATAATAAGGAAGAAGCGGGCTTCTTTTCTGCTGCCCTGGAAACTATGACTCAATAGAGCCATGGGTCCAAATGACAGGAAAGGAGATTCCACTTGAAAAACTTTCTGACCCTAAACGTGGAACTCTCTGCCTCTGAGTCCAGTGCAAAACTCCTTCTTTGGAGGTTTGGAAACAGAAGCTGGATGGACATCTGTCAGGAGGACTTTGAAGGTGCTTTTCCTGCATGGCAGGGGGTTGGATTAATAAATAAATAAAATACATCTTTACAACTGAAAGACAGGTGGGATGGGAACCACCAGAGTTTCCCTTCCTGTTTCATTGCCCAACCATCAGCAGTCTCTTGTATCGAGAACTATAGGATTCCATGGAAAGCAATAGAGCACTGTCTATTGTGTTCTATGGGCTTTGATGCAGAACCATAGAATCTCATGGAAAGCCATGGCTGTAACCTGGTGCCAGTCTCCTTTAACAGAAGGGGCTTTGAATAGAGCAAGGAATTTCTTGGTTTTTGGATATTGTTGTTCCTCCCGATTCAAAACAAAAAAGTAATACTGACATTGTAATGAATGTAAAGGGAATATATTGCTAGCTCTTAGGTTTCCAAGTGTGAGTGTGATGGGAAGGTGGAACATGAAGCAGAAGATAAGAGGGGCGATTCCCTACTCTTAAAGGGGGGGGGTCACCCATGCTTCCCCCTCTCAATGTGATAAGGTGGTAATAGTTGGACTTGTGGACTGAATTATTCTTGCTTCTGAACTGGCTTAGTACCCTGTTTCCCCTAAAATAAGACATCCCCAGAAAATAAGACCTAGTAGAGGTTTTGCTGAGTTGCTAAATATAAGGCCTCCCCCGAAAGTAAGACTTAGCAAAGTTTTTGTTTGGAAGCATGTCCACCAAACAGAACACCAGAAATGTACGTACCATAAAGTGTTGTACATGGAAATATTGGTAGTAACAAGAAATTCTTGATGGGATTCACAGTTTGTCTGGTTATGCTGGTTTGTGATGACAACTACTGTACAGTCTATATATATAAAAGAGTGATGGCATCACGGCAGCGGACAAAACAACAAAAGTAAACACCCCACAACCTCGAAAATTGACATCACAACCCCTCATCCATGCCTCTAGGTTGATACAACAAAAAGAAAAGAAAAATAAATTCCTAATTAGAGGGAGAGGAATAATTGTTTTTATCCAATTGCTGCCAGTTAGAAGGCTAAGCTCCGCCCACTTGGTCTCCTAGCAACCCACTCAGCCCAGTGTTAATAAAATAATGATAAAAAATAAATACAAATAATACAATACAAAATTATAAAAAACACTAAAATAATTAATACAATAAAATACTATAACAAAATGACTAAAAATAATACAACAAAATAATAAAATATAATAAATAAAAAAGATAAGTGACAATAAAATTAATTTAAAAAAATACAAATAACGTCAAATAAAAATTCCACAACAAGTTTTAACTGATACCACCACCACTTTGCCACAGCAACGCGTGGCCGGGCACAGCTAGTATATAATAAATGTTCATTTTTTTGTTCAACAATAAATGTGAATTCTTCTTCATGAAAAAATAAGACATCCCCTGAAAATAGGACCTAGCACATCTTTGGGAGCAAAAATTAATATAAGACACTGTCTTATTTTAGGGGAAACACGGTAGTACTTTCAATGTTAATGGGACTCTGCTTTGTAACTTCAGCTGTGTGCTATCTCTATGTTTGGAAGCCAGATGTTGAAGTGACCAAGTGTTTAAGCTACTGCCTTAAGTAAAACAGCTTTGACACAAGCCAGGTGTTGTTTTGGTTAATCCTCCGCCTGCACACCGGCAAAGTCCTGGATCCTGACGGATAACAAAATCCTGACCGATGGGAAGGCGCACGTCCCGGATGCCGCTCGCTCACCTTCAGCCGGGCCAGGCGCTTCTTCCAGGAGGAGACCCCCGAGAGGTAGATCTGCTTGAGGGCCTCTCGGCTGAGCTGGAAGGCCACCCCCTCCGGGGTCACCGTGAACTGGAAGGCCACCGCCTGGTGCGCCTCCGCCATCCTGGGGGCTCCGACGGCACCTGGAAGTCAATAAAGGGAGAATCGAGGACAGGAACAGGTTGCAGCAGCAGCAGCACCTCTCCTGATTTGTCTCTCAAGAACAGCATTAAAACAACGTGGTACATAAATGAAAACTGCTTTACTTCAGCAAAACATAAAGAACAGCACACGCAGTTGTATAATGTAAAAGAAAGCAAAGAAGTCTTAATGCAAACACAGTTCTTACTTCAGACAAAGGAACAACAGCAATCCTTAGCAGTTTCCAAAACAGACTCGAAGCAGGCACAAGGGGAGCGAAGGCTTAAGCATTAAAGTCAGTTTGTTACCAGCGAAATGTTAGTGTTTTTGGGAATGAAATGTATAATCTATTGTTGCTGTGGAATTGTGTGCGTTCGTTCCGGCAAGCATTCCAGCAGTCAAGAGGTTAATTGCAGCGAGCCCTGATTGATTGCTGGAAGGGCAAATGGCAAAGACTTCTGTTTGTACTGTCAGAGTAATTTGCAGTGCTGGATGGAATCAGTGGAACGTAGAACGAAGAGACATCAGAGACGTTAGTAAAACTATATACAAGTTTTACTGAAAGCAGTAATAAAGACAAACAGACTTGCAGACAATAGACACAGGACTCTCACTCTAGGCAGACAGAACATAACTGAACTGATGCAATCAGTAATGCATACACACGTGTGTCTGGACACTCCCCAGTTCCAGCCACACATCAAGGTCATCACAGCTTCTTAGTAATTAACTCTTTCTAGACTATAGTACACTCTGGATGATGCAATCAGTATGCAATACAGGCAAGACACAAATTTCATTTAAACACTACCAATACACAAATCCCCCATTAACATGTACTATGTGAGAGGAAGATACATCACAAGCTGTGGAATGCAGAGGAGGTGCTTCTGTATACAGAGAACGGACTTTGAGAGAGACGGACATGCTCCATGTTTGATCATGTGGATGCAACATGTGTCCTGATAGCTTTGGCTAATTAGCACTGTAAATAATGTAAATAAAGCTTCAGTGTCGCTGGCTTTAGCAGTTATAAATCGGCAAAGTTGTCGTGCTTTGTCATTGCCACTTTCACCGTTTGCAGAGTGGTCTGATGGGTGAGCTGAGTTTGGACCTGGCTCATCAATTAGTCGGGGTTGCTGATTCCCTGACGCGAAAGCTGACCACTCCTGTTTCTGATTTATAGCCCTGAGTTCCCCCACGCTGCAGCTGCTAGGGCGGTTCCCATTACTTTAGTGTTTCTGGCCATTATTGTAGCTGAACGGAGTCTCTGCTTTGTTTCCTTTCGCCTTTCCTGAAATGTGGGTACTTGCAAAACTTCCTCCTCAGATTCCAACTGCTCCTCTGATTCCTGAACACTTTCCTGCTCCCCTTCCTCTTCTGAAGATGAGGAATCCCTAACAACACCTCACAAAAGGGATTCATAGAATCACACACTCACAGAATTGGAAGAGACCCCCAAAGGCCATCCAGTCCAACATCCTTTTGCCTTTACACAGGAAAACACAATCAGAGCACTCCCAACATATGGAATTCTCCACCTTGGAGTGTGGCGGAAGCTCCTTCCTTGGAAACTTCTAAAGATACAGGATGGGTGACTCCTGGCTTGACAACAGTCCATGTGAGAAGGATCTTGGAGTCTTCATGGGCAACAAGCTGAACATGAGCCAAGAGTGCAATGCATCGGCTCAAAAAGCCAATGAGATTTTGAGCAGAAGCCAAAGGAGCATGGTGTCCAGGTCAATGGAACTCCTGGTGCCTCTCTCTTCCGCTTTGGTCAGACCACTTTATCTGGAATCATACTGTGTTCATACTGGGCCCCACAGTTCCAAAGAGATAATGACTCTGAGCTGGAAGGGGTCCAGAGAAGAGCAACTGAAATGGTCTGGAGACCACGAATAATCCCTCTGAGGAGCATCTTAAAGAGATGGGTGTGCTTAGAAGAGAAGGTGGAGAGCAGCCATGAGAATAGCCATGGATACATATGTGAAAGGGGGTCCTAAGGAAGAGAGAGGGGGGGGGGCTTCCTTTCTGCTGCCCTGGAGACTAGGACTCAATGGAGGCATGGGTTCAAATGACAGGGAAGGAGATTCCATTGAACACTAGGAAGAACTTCATGACTGTAAGAAGAGCTGTTCAGCAGTGGAACTCTCTGCCTTGGAGTCTGATGGAGGTTTTGTAACAGAGGCTGGGTGGCCATCTGTCAAGGGGGCTTTGATTGTGCTTTTCCTGCATGGCAGAAGGGGGTTGGACTAGATGGCCCAACTCTGTGATTCCATGTTACATAGTGTTACATGCAACTTAGTGGTAAACAAAAGAAGCCAAAACCAAAACACACAAACCGGACCGCCGTTCCCTTCCACGAAGCCCTTGAAACTTGTGCAAACAAGCCAGCCGTGGGGAGAAATGCCCTCTGTATATATCTCTAGCTTCTTATCTTTTTCAAACGCCAGGTTGATGCAGACAGACCAACGTCCAGCAAGGTCACCCTACAAGTGGACTCCTTTGGGTTTAACATCATAATCAAACATTATCACTGCTAATGAGACCTCCCTGCTATGAGGATCCTGGGAGTTGTAGTTTTGCAAGGTCTTGATTAACCTTCCCTGCCAAAAGAGTGCTGCTTATCTGGTCAAAATGCAAAAATCCCAACATACCCAGAGCCATAGATCCAATAGCATTGAGACGGGGCATAAAAGTGCTGCCAAACCCCATTAATGTGCCAAAATACAGCTCCAACACACTTCATGTAACCATGGAAGCCGTGAAGGAAAGGACGCCGTACTAATAATTGTCAGAGTAATTTACGTAGCGCAGCAGCAGTTGGATGGGGTCAGTGGAACGCAGAACGAAGAGACACCCAGAGACGTTAGTAAAACTATATACAAAGTTTTACTGTACAAGACAAACAGACTTGCAGACGAACACAGGACTCTCACTCTAGGCAGACAGAAACAGAACTGACCAGATGCAATCAGTAATGCATACACACTTGTGTCTGGACACTCCCCAGTTCCAGTCACACATCAAGGTCATCACAGCTTCTCAGCAATTAACTCTTTCCAGACTATAGTATACTCTGGATGATGCAATCAGTATGCCATACAAGCAAGACACAAATTTCATTTAAACACTACCAGTACACAAATCCCACATTAACAATTCCCCCTCTTTAAATGTAATTTTGTCTTCTTAAATATATACATCACCTAAACACATATGAATCAACTTATTGTACATTCATTACATCTCATGGTTTTTCATACTGAATGTCTTATAACGCTTTTCTTTAAACTAGGCAATCACATACAATCTTTATACAGTTGTCTCTTACCACCTGAAAGCATTCAAACCTCCAACAACAACGACAAAATAATCCATGCTTTCATGTGCATGGGCCTTTCTACAGCAATGAATGCAAACCTGGGCCCAATAAAACGGGGTTTTCCTGACGGAAAGAGAGATCCATAGACCCCAAGGAGCCACCACTGAGAAGGCCCTGCCTGCTGAAAGGCTGCCATGCTTCCCTCCGATGCAAAAAATTTACTACATGGATGGAATTTTTGTATTTGCAAAGAAAGGGCCACGATGGAGTATACCGTATATACTCGAGTATAAGCCTAGTTTTTCAGCCCTTTTTTTAAGACTGAAAAAGGCCCCCTCGGCTTATACTCTGGTGAGGGTCCTCGTTGGCTTATACTTGGGTCAGCTTATACTCGAGAATATATGTTACATTTATTATTTTTCTCTATTACTGTTGCTACTGTTACATTTATTTTATTATTATTATTAATACATATATTATTTCACTCTGATCTTAGAATCATAGAATCATAGAATAGTAGAGTTGGAAGAGACCTCAAGGGCCATCTAGTCCAACCCCCCGCTAAGAAGCAGGAAATCGCATTCAAAGCACCCCCGACAGATGGCCATCCAGCCTCTGCTTAAAAGCCTCCAAAGAAGGAGCCTCCACCACAGTCTGGGGCAGAGAGTTCCACTGGTGAACAGCCCTTCTCACAGTGAGGAAGTTCTTCCTGATGTTCAGGTGGAATCTCCTTTCCTGTAGTTTGAAGCCATTGTTCCATGTCCTAGTCTGCAGGGCAGCAGAAAATAAGCTTGCTCCCTCCTCCCTATGACTTCCCCTCACATATTTGTACATGGCTATCATGTCTCCTCTCAGCCTTCTCTTCTGCAGGCTAAACATGCCCAGCTCTTTAAGCCTCTCCTCATAGGGCTTGTTCTCCAGACCCTTAATCATTTTAGTTGCCCTCCTCTGGACGCTTTCCAGCTTGTCAGCATCTCCCTTCATCTGCGGTGCCCAAAACTGGACACAGTATTCCAGGTGTGGTCTGACCAAGGCAGAATAGAGGGGGAGCATGACTTCCCTGGATCTAGACGTTATTCCCCTATTGATGCAGGCCAAAATCCCATTGGCTTTTTTAGCTGCCGCATCACATTGTAGGCTCATGTTTAACTTGTTGTCCACGAGGACTCCAAGGTCTTTTTCGCACACACTGCTGTCAAGCCAGGCGTCCCCCATTCTGTATCTTTGATTTCCATTTTTTCTGCCGAAATGAAGTATCTTGCATTTGTCCCTGTTGAACTTCATTTTGTTAGTTTCGGCCCATCTCTCTAGTCTGTCAAGATCATTTTGAATTCTGCTCCTGTCTTCTGGAGTGTTAGCTATCCCTCCGAGTTTGGTGTCATCTGCAAACTTGATGATCGTGCCTTCTAACCCTTCGTCTAAGTCGTTAATAAAGATGTTGAACAGAACCGGGCCCAGGACAGAGCCCTGCGGCACTCCACTTGTCACTTCTTTCCATGATGAAGACGACGCATTGGTGAGCACCCTTTGGGTTCGTTCGCTTAGCCAATTACAGATCCACCTAACCGTAGTTTTGTCTAGCCCACATTTTACTAGTTTGTTTGCCAGAAGGTCGTGGGGGACTTTGTCGAAGGCCTTACTGAAATCTAGATATGCTACATCCACGGCATTCCCTGTATCGACCCAACTCGTAACTCTATCGAAAAAAGAGATCAGATTAGTCTGGCATGACTTGTTTTTGGTAAATCCGTGTTGACTATTAGCAATGACCGCATTTGTTTCTAAGTGTTCGCAGACCACTTCCTTAATGATCTTTTCCAGAATCTTGCCTGGTATTGATGTGAGGCTGACCGGACGGTCATTGTTTGGGTCGTTCTTTTTTCCCTTCTTGAAGATAGGGACCACATTCGCCCTCCTCCAATCTGCTGGGACTTCTCCCGTTCTCCAAGAACTCTCGAAGATGATTGCCAGTGGTTCTGAAATAACTTCCGCTAGTTCCTTCAATACTCTTGGATGTAGCTGATCTGGCCCTGGGGACTTGAATTCGTTTAGAGTGGCCAAGTGTTCCTGGACAACTTGTTTCCCTATTTGGGGTTGGATTTCCCCCAATCCTTCGTCCATTCCATGTTGCTGAGGTTGAAGATGGCTTTCTTTTTGTGAGAAGACCGAGGCAAAGAAGGCATTAAGCAGTTCTGCCTTTTCCCTATCCCCTGTCACCATCACCCCATCTACTCCTTGCAGTGGCCCTATCGCCTCCTTTTTCTTCCTTTTTCTACCAACATAAGCAAAAAAACCTTTTTTGTTGTTTTTTATGTCCCTGGCAAGCCTGAGCTCATTTTGCGCTTTAGCCTTGCGAACCTTTTCCCTACAGGAGTTGGCTATACGTTTGAATTCTTCTTTGGTGATTTCTCCCCTTTTCCACTTCTTGTGCATGTCACTTTTGAGCTTTAGCTCAGTTAGAAGTTCTTTGGACATCCATTCTGGCTTCTTTGCACTTGTCTTATTTTTCTTCTTTGTTGGCACTGTTTGCATTTGCGCCTTGAGTATTTCACTTTTGAAAAACTCCCATCCATCCTTAACTCCCTTGTTTTTTAATATCGGCATCCATGGAATGCCGCTCAGTAATTCCTTCATTTTTTGGAAGTCAGCTCTCTTAAAGTCCAGAATGCGTGTTTGACTTGTCTTAGTTTCAGCATTCCTTTGTATTGCAAACTGCAGGAGCACATGGTCACTTGCCCCTAAGGATCCAACCACTTCAACTGTATTGATCAGGTCTTCCACATTTGTTAAGATTAGATCAAGAGTTGCTGATCCCCTTGTTGCCTCTTCTACCTTCTGGACCATAAAATTATCTGCAAGGCAAGTGAGGAATTTGTTGGACTTTGTACTCTTGGCTGAGTTTGTTTTCCAGCAGATATCGGGATAATTGAAATCGCCCATGACTACTATATCTCTTCTTTGTGCCTGTTTGGTCAGCTGTTGACAGAAGGCTTCATCAAGTCCTTCATCCTGACTCGGAGGTCTGTAGTAGACACCCACGACAAGATCTTTTTGAGTCCCGGTTCCCTTGATTCTTATCCAGATGCTTTCAAGCTGGTTTCCCGGATTACAGTCTTGCATTTCTTCTGCAACGTAACTGTTTTTGACATATAAAGCTACTCCCCCTCCTCTCCCCTTTGTTCTATTTCTGTGAAAGAGGTTATAGCCCTCAATGGTTAAATTCCAGTGATGGGAGTCATCCCACCAGGTTTCAGTGATGCCTATGACATCGTATGTGTGGTGCTGTGCTAGGAGTTGGAGTTCGTCTTGCTTATTTCCCATGCTCTGAGCATTAGTGTAAAGACATGTAAGCCCCTGTGACCTCCCCTCGAACTGTTTATTTGGGATTATTGTGCTCTCTGTACTTGGTCCTTGCTGTGTTTGTGCAGCCCTCCGTTTAGCCTTACGGCGGTTCCCTGTGGTCGTGGGTAATATATTGTTCGCCAGGCTGTTGTTCCCCTCCCCCAGTGGATTTAGTTTAAAGTGCGCCTGATGAGGTTTGTGAGTCTGTGTGCAAAAAGATGTTTTCCTACTTGTGTGAGATGCACCCCATCGCTTGCCAGTAGTCCATCCTCTTGGAAGAGTAGACCATGGTCAAGGAAGCCAAAATGCTCCTCTTGACACCATTTTCTGAGCCAGTTATTGACCTGTACTATTTTTCCGGCCCTTGTAGAGCCATGTCCTACAACGGGGAGGAGGGATGAAAAGATCACATGTACATTATACAGTTTTAGCTTTGTTCCCAGAGCTCGAAAATCATTTGTGATCTTTTGAAAAGTATGCCTAGCGGTGTCATTGGTACCTACATGAATCAACATAAGGTGGGGAGGGTGATGGGGCTTTAGGAGCCTGCTGAGCCTCTGAGTGATATGGTGTATTTTTGCCCCCGGGAGGCAGCATGTTTCTCGAGCCATCCCATCCGGTCTGGAAATGATGGCTTCCGTTCCTCTAAGGAGGGAGTCACCTACTACCAAGACCTGTTTCCTTTGAGGATTGACAGGGTCCCTTTTGTGCAAGACAGTGTGTATGTCCCCTGAAGAGTGTTCCTGTTGAAGTGAATCATGTAGGTGTAAAGTGTTGTCCTCCTCCTCAACATCCCCAGTGCATTCATCAATGACAATCCATTGAGATACATCCGAGAGCCCATTACTCTCCCAAGGATGTTCCTGTTGCTCCTGGTCTATGATTGGGGATGGAGCATTTGCATGATTACATAAGTGTGACTGTGGTGATGCACTGTCCCTGTCAGGGCTATCCCCTGCGCATTGATCCAGGATGGTCCACTGAGTGGTATCTAAGAAACTGTGGTCCTCCACAAGATGTGTTTCCTGATTGTATGTTAATGATGTAAGAATTTCAAATCTGTTGTGTAAATGCAGCTGAGCAGAGGAGTTCTGCGGAGGCTGCCTGGTCCTGCGTCTCCTTCTATGGGTGACCTCCTTCCAAGCCTGAGGGTTGTCTACCTTTGAGTTGATCTCCCCATAAGGTTCCTGATCATGGTCTTGGTGGTGTTGGTGTGATGCAGGCTGCTGATCTACAGCAGCGTGTTGTGCAGTGTCCAAGAAGAGCTCGAGTGCCTGAATGTCCTTAAGGGTCTTAATACGGTGCTCGAGCTGTTGGATCCTCTGCTCCATCAGAGTCATCTGTTTGCATTTGGAGCAGATGTAGTTGTCTAGTTTTTGTGTGAAAAAGCGGAACATGCCACAGCTGGTGCATGTGATGGGAATGTTTTGCTTTTGTTGCATCTCTTGGTGAGCGTGGTGGCCAAGTGGGATCTTTGTACAGTTAAGTAATATGCACGCACTTTATGTGCAGACTGCAACAAACCACGTCTTTGTGTATTTGTTTATGTTGCTTTGTTTCCTGTATGTACGGCAAAGGATAGTTAGTAAAGGTGCCTGACGGCGCGCGCGACACTGGCAAATAAAGCTTTCCCAGAAACTCAATTAACAGGGGACAATGCCTGCTGTCAATCAACTTAAGTACCTGGCTCTCTTTCAACACACAGTCACACAACAGTTAGACTTTGACCACAGGAGCCAAGCCCAAACTCAGTTTAAAATCTTAGCCAAATCTTAGCCAAATCCTACCTGAAGCCAGGGAGCAAAAATGTCCTCCTGCTTCCTCTGCTTCTGCGAGAACCAACTGCCCTTCTGGGATCAGGCTCTGGCAGAAACTCACACTGGCAAATAAAGCTTTCCCAGAAACTCAATTAACAGGGGACAATGCCTGCTGTCAATCAACTTAAGTACCTGGCTCTCTTTCAACACACAGTCACACAACAGTTAGACTTTGACCACAGGAGCCAAGCCCAAACTCAGTTTAAAATCTTAGCCAAATCTTAGCCAAATCCTACCTGAAGCCAGGGAGCAAAAATGTCCTCCTGCTTCCTCTGCTTCTGCGAGAACCAACTGCCCTTCTGGGATCAGGCTCTGGCAGAAACTCACACTGGCAAATAAAGCTTTCCCAGAAACTCAATTAACAGGGGACAATGCCTGCTGTCAATCAACTTAAGTACCTGGCTCTCTTTCAACACAACAGTCACACAACAGTTAGACTTTGACCACAGGAGCCAAGCCCAAACTCAGTTTAAAATCTTAGCCAAATCTTAGCCAAATCCTACCTGAAGCCAGGGAGCAAAAATGTCCTCCTGCTTCCTCTGCTTCTGCGAGAACCAACTGCCCTTCTGGGATCAGGCTCTGGCAGAAACTCACACTGGCAAATAAAGCTTTCCCAGAAACTCAATTAACAGGGGACAATGCCTGCTGTCAATCAACTTAAGTACCTGGCTCTCTTTCAACACACAGTCACACAACAGTTAGACTTTGACCACAGGAGCCAAGCCCAAACTCAGTTTAAAATCTTAGCCAAATCTTAGCCAAATCCTACCTGAAGCCAGGGAGCAAAAATGTCCTCCTGCTTCCTCTGCTTCTGCGAGAACCAACTGCCCTTCTGGGATCAGGCTCTGGCAGAAACTCACACTGGCAAATAAAGCTTTCCCAGAAACTCAATTAACAGGGGACAATGCCTGCTGTCAATCAACTTAAGTACCTGGCTCTCTTTCAACACACAGTCACACAACAGTTAGACTTTGACCACAGGAGCCAAGCCCAAACTCAGTTTAAAATCTTAGCCAAATCTTAGCCAAATCCTACCTGAAGCCAGGGAGCAAAAATGTCCTCCTGCTTCCTCTGCTTCTGCGAGAACCAACTGCCCTTCTGGGATCAGGCTCTGGCAGAAACTCACACTGGCAAATAAAGCTTTCCCAGAAACTCAATTAACAGGGGACAATGCCTGCTGTCAATCAACTTAAGTACCTGGCTCTCTTTCAACACACAGTCACACAACAGTTAGACTTTGACCACAGGAGCCAAGCCCAAACTCAGTTTAAAATCTTAGCCAAATCTTAGCCAAATCCTACCTGAAGCCAGGGAGCAAAAATGTCCTCCTGCTTCCTCTGCTTCTGCGAGAACCAACTGCCCTTCTGGGATCAGGCTCTGATCAGGCAATAATCTTGTTATTATTATTGTGTTTATTATTTATTTATAATTACTTGTATTATTTTCCTGTATTTATTATTATTATTACATGTATTATTTTACTCTATTATTATTAAAAGGATACATAAGCATATTTACATTGAAGAAGATGGGAATATGTATTATTTTCCTATTATTATTATTATTACATGTATTATTTTACTCTATTATTATTAAAAGGACACATAAGCACATTTACATTGAAGAAGATGAAAATATGTATTATTTTCTTGTATTTATTATTATTATTACATGTATTATTTTACTCTATTATTATTAAAAGGATACATAAGCACATTTACATTGAAGAAGATGAGAATATGTATTATTTTCCTGTATTTATTATTATTATTATTATTATTATATGTATTATTTTACTCTATTATTATTAAAAGGATACATAAGCACATTTACATTGAAGATGAGAATATGTGTTGTTTTCTTGTATTATTATTTATTATTATTACATGTATTATTTTACTCTATTATTATTAAAAGGATAAATAAGCGCATTTACATTGAAGAAGATGAGAATAATGATTTGATCAGAGTTGGACAGTCATATCTTAAATTTGAACTTTATGTAAATATTCAAAAACATTTAACCTACTGATGCCTCAATTAATGTAATTTTATTGGTATCTATTTTTATTTCTGAAATTTACCATCCTCGGCTTATACTGGAGTTAATGTTTTCCCAGGTTTTTTTGTGGCAAAATTAGGTGCCTCGGCTTATATTTGGGTCGGCTTATACTCGAGTATATATGGTATATCAGGCATTGTGAATGAAGCAGCTCTTCAGTTGGATCCATAGTTTCTGGCACAAAAAAACAAAGTTTCTGGTGCAGAACAGTGACTTTCAAAGTCAGGACTGCACAATGAAAGAGGAAATAACACTTTCAAACCAGGAACAGAACATTTTCCAAATTTTGTGATGTAGTGCAATGCATTTGGGCACTCCAAGCTTGGGGACCCGGCGGTGCCCGGGTTAATAGAAGGCATTGTTTGTTTAAAAAATCCTAGTGTGACCTGGTGTTATAGGCCGGACCTGGGTGCAGCTCACCTCTTTGGACTCTTCAGGACCAGGCAACGTCCAACTGCCATGGAATGCAAAGGCCGGCGGCACTAGCCACTGACCCTCCACTTAAAGGGACAGAGGCCTCAAAGCAGAGCTGGAGCATAGGCTTCAGAAGAAAGAGGGAGATTTTGTTGGATTATGGTTGCATGTGTATGAAATGTAAATCAATTGTTTTCTGCATAAAACAGGAGTCCATGAATCAGGCATGAAACATGGGCCCATCAAACAGGAGCAGCTCTCAGTGAGCAAAGTTATCACCTCTGAAAATCTCTCAGAAGCAGTTCCTCTTAAAGCAGAAATCTGTTGGATTATGGTTGCATGTGTATGAAATGTAAATCAATTGTTTTCTGCATAAAACAGGAGTCCATGAATCAGGCATGAAACATGGGCCCATCAAACAGGAGCAGCTCTCAGTGAGCAAAGTTACCACCTCTGAAAATCTCTCAGAAGCAGTTCCTCTTAAAGCAGAAATCTGTTGGATTATGGTTGCATGTGTATGAAATGTAAATCAATTGTTTTCTGCATAAAACAGGAGTCCATGAATCAGGCATGAAACATGGGCCCATCAAACAGGAGCAGCTCTCAGTGAGCAAAGTTATCACCTCTGAAAATCTCTCAGAAGCAGTTCCTCTTAAAGCAGAAATCTGTTGGATTATGGTTGCATGTGTATGAAATGTAAATCAATTGTTTTCTGCATAAAACAGGAGTCCATGAATCAGGCATGAAACATGGGCCCATCAAACAGGAGCAGCTCTCAGTGAGCAAAGTTACCACCTCTGAAAATCTCTCAGAAGCAGTTCCTCTTAAAGCAGAAATCTGTTGGATTATGGTTGCATGTGTATGAAATGTAAATCAATTGTTTTCTGCATAAAACAGGAGTCCATGAATCAGGCATGAAACATGGGCCCATCAAACAGGAGCAGCTCTCAGTGAGCAAAGTTATCACCTCTGAAAATCTCTCAGAAGCAGTTCCTCTTAAAGCAGAAATCTGTTGGATTATGGTTGCATGTGTATGAAATGTAAATCAAGTGTTTTCTGCTGTTTTGCTAGAGTGTGTGTTTCAGTAATGAAACAGTTAACAGCAGGCTAGTTTTGACTGACAGCCTGTTGTGTTTGCTATGACCTATCAGGCATGATTTCCGGCCTTTGGAGGTCGGAACTTCCTTCGGACTGAGGAATGTGCTTTCTTATCTCTGTGTCTGTTGAGCTGTGCTTGCCGTGCGAAGAGGCAATAGAAGAATGCCAGCTCAGAGTGATGGCTTTTGCTGTGCTTTGTAAATATGTATTATAGATATTGAATAAATGTTTGGACTTCAGACTATGGATGTGTTTGAGTCTGACATTGAACAGAGGAATTGGTGTGGCAGACGATTGCAACCAATTCATCAGGATGCTGGAGAAGATGATTGATGGAGTTTGGAGAAACCCATCCAGAACGCACCCTGACCCCACACTGACAGATTTTGGATAAACATTAGAAGGAACTAATAGCCCAGGAACGTGTTGGGGTCTCCTTTCTCTGGACATCTCCATCCACAAAGAAAGAGGCCCGACAGCAGTTGGAGTAGATGACCTCTGGGACCCCTTCCAACCCTAGGATCTCTAATGGCTGGACCACACAAGGACCAGACCCCACTTGCAGTCATTTCCATGTTGTTGGAGAGCAGTGGGATTAACAATGCGTTGGAAGAAGGGTCCCTCAGAGGTCATCTAGTCCATCCTTTTTCTCAATGCAGGATTTCATCTATGCTTCTCAAAGCCAGGTTGGATTAAGCAGGGAAGACTCCATCAGATAACTCTCTCACCGCTTAAAACTCTGCTCATTTGCTTGGCATGCAGCCAAGGCTTGGCTTCTTGGCTTCGGGAGCTTGTTTCCACCACGAGGGGCTGGACGGAGGCCCAGTGGGGAAGGTCAAGCGGCGGCGTGTCCACTCAATAAATGCCTTTCCCACGGATGCAAACCACTGCTGCATCCACATTGGAGAGTTAGTGCAGTTTGGCATCCCCTTGAAAAAACCCTGGCTCAATGTCACAGAACCCTGGGCGTCAAACTGTATTCATTCTCCAGTGGAGATGCATTTAAGATTATTACACTATAGAACAGGCATGGGCAAACTTGGGCCCTCGAGGTGTTTTGGATTCCAACTCCCACAATTCCTAACAGCCTGTTAGGAATTGTGGGAGTTGGAGTCCAAAACACCTCGAGGGCCCAAGTTTGCTCATGACTGCTATATAACATATATAACAATAACTGTGCATAACAAAATGGCTATGGAAGTTCTACTTAATTAAATTAATACTAATAACATGCAACTTTTTGTATTTTTTTGGTGGCTCAGGGAGCTTCATCAGTTAAACAGGTGTGTTTGGAAGAGATAAAGCGGGGTATAAATAACAACAATAGATACATAGCCGCTTTGAGTCTCCTGCCGGAGAGATAAAACTGGGTATAAATAACAAAAAAATGACAATAATAATAATAATAATAATAATAATAATAATAATAATAATAATAGATACATAGCCACTTTGAGTCTCCTGCAGAAGAGATAAAGTGGGGTATAAATAACAATGACAATAATAACAACAACAACAACAACAACAACAACAACAACAATAATAATAATAATAGATGCTTTGAGTCTCCTGCGGGAGAGATAAGGCGGGATATAAATAACAATGACAATCACAATGACAATAATAATAATAATAATAATAATAATAATAATAATAATAGGTACATGGCTGCTTTGAGCCTCCTGCGGGAGAGATAAATCAGGGTATTATTATTATTATTATTATTAATAATAATAATAATAATAATAATAATAATAATAATAATAATAGATACATATATACATAGATTCTTTGAGTCTCCTGCAGGAAAGCTAAAGTGGCATATAAATATAATAATACTAATACTAATAATAATAGATAGATAGCTGCTTTGAGTCCCCTGCGGGAGAGATAAAGTGGGGTATAAATAACAACAATAATAATAATAATAATAATAATAATAATAATAATAATAATACATGGTCACTTTGAGTCTCCTGTAGGAGAGATAAAGCAGGGTATATATAATAATAATAATAATAATAATAATAATAATAATAATAATAATAATAATAATAGATACACAGATGCTTTGAGTCTCCTGCGGGAAAGCTAAAGTGGAGTATAAATATAATAATAACAATAATAGTAGTAGTAGTGGTAGTAACAACAATAATAGATAGCTGCTTTGAGTCTCCTGTGGGAGAGAGAAAATGGGAGTATAAATAACAACAACAACAACAACAACAGGTACATGGCCGCTTTGAGCCTCCTGCAGGAAAGATAAAGCAAGGTATAAATAATAATAATAATAATAATAATAATAATAATAATAATAATAATATCATCTCCCCAAACTGCAACTCCAAGAAGGCCCCGTTCTCCTCCTGCATCAGGACGGACTAGATGACCTCTAGGAGCCCCTCCTGCTTCACAAGTCTATGGTTCCTTATTGCCACTTGAGCTGAGCCCCACATCAGTGTTCATTGTGCAAATGCATTCGGTGTGCTCATTGGAAATCATTATCCCTCACCTCGAAATTGTGATCGTGTTAGGGGTGAAAATAGTATGTTTATTTGGGGTTCAGAGGAAGAGATTGAGAAGTAAGTCTTTCCTTATTAGGTTTCCCATAGCCGAGGAGTTGGGCGCATGAGCACTGAATGAGTCACACACACACACACACACACACAGAGCTCTTGTTCAATGGAAAATAACCCCTGAGAACTGTTTTCTTTGGAGAGCCACAAAGTGATTTTCCTTCCTCGGTGAATAACCATATTTGGGGAAGAGCTGCCAACACAACCGGACTATTCCTGTCTTGCCTCTGCATTCACAGGCACAGAGCTCACTTTTGCACAACACTAGGTAACAAAAATGTGAAAACTTTTCCATTCCTGGTTTGAAAGTATTATTTCTTGTTGAGTTATGTATGCGGTCCTCACTTTGAAAGGAGTTGTCCCACTCCAGAAACTTTGTTTTTGTGCCACAAACTACGTCGAATGGATGGGAAACTACTGCAAAATATAGCAGTTTAATCAACTTTCCCCACGTTTTTATGACAGAACCAATTAGGAAATGACCTTTATTTTTAACCCATGGACATTTGATACAGAAGCCTTTATGAAGGGCGCTTACCCGAGAGCAAGTCCTATGGAGCGGAGAGGGATTTCCTTCTCAGGAGACGCGCATGGGACGAAGGCAAGAACAGTGCGCTCACGTCTTCTGCAAAGTTCCAGAGACAAACTCACTCCTGCAGCAGCAAAGACAAACCCATTGATTGTGGCAATCCGACAAAAGGCTTTCTCGTTGGCTTTGATGTATTGCAAACTTAAAGTTCTTGGACTCTGAACATAGGGCCAAGGTGTTGCACCTCTGGTTAGCTTCACCTTGCTAAATACACCAGGCTGTACACAGTCTTTTGTAGTTTATTAGGATATAGGAAATAATTAGTTCTTAAATGCAAAAGTAAAGTTCCAAAAGATTGTTGCAAAACCCAGGCTATAAAGAATAATCCAAGAAAACATTAGGCATAATAATAATAATAATAATAATAATAATAATAATAATAATAATAATATAATAATAACTGGGTGCCGTGCCAAAAGATCTCAGCCGGCATTTGGAAACAATAGACATTGACAAAATTACGATCTGCCAACTGCAAAAGGCCACCTTACTGGGATCTGCACGCATCATCCGAAAATACATCACACAGTCCTAGACACTTGGGAAGTGTTCGACTTGTGATTTTGTGAAACGAAATCCAGCATATCTATCTTGTTTGCTGTGTCATACAACGTCATTGTGTCAATAATAATAATAATAAAACTTTATTTATACCCCTCCACCATCTCCCCGTGGGGACTCGGGGCGGCTTACATGGGGCAGAGGCCCAAACAACACAAGGACAAAATATAAACAACATAATACAATCACAATATAAAACAGATAAAACAGTAATGCAATATATCAATTAAAACAACAATACAGGATAAAAAATTACATTAAAAATACATAAAAGGCAAGACCATAATAAATACAGGATAGATTATTAAAAACCCTCTGGGGCTGATTAATTAATCACTATCTCCGAAAGCCTGCTGAAACATCCAACAAACATCCATAAAACAAGGTTCCGCCAATGCATGACAAAGTCCCATGAACTTGAATACACAAAGCTGGAAGATAATCCATGAAAGCAAGAGATTGCTTCTTGACTCCAAATGAGATGTTGCTTTTGACAAAGGTTTCTCTCTCAGCATACTCTTTAATATTCCTTGCATAGCATGAATGCATTTCTTTGGCCTCTGACCTCCCTCTTGTTTGCTATTCTGACACTCCTGCAAACCCGGAATTCCAAACGGCCAGCTCAGCCAGCTCGATCCAGAGATTCTGTTCCATCAAGGCCAGAGAGCTCATTAGCAGCAGCCTCTGTCTGCCCATTATCTAACTGGGAGCTATCCTCCCTTTGCACCTGGCTAGCTTCAGTATCATCTCCAGTATCATCAACCCCATTCCCTGCCGTGGGAATCCCTCCCTGCTCCTCATCTCCCACAGCACCGACACTCTGAACCTGAATCCCATCATTCCCATCCGAGTCATCTTGAACCTGAATCCCATCATCTTGAACATCTGGAACCCAAATCCCACAATCCCCATCAGAGTAACTCCGAGACTCCAGCTGAGTCACAACACAAGGCTGGACAAGGGGAATGAAACTTTATGTGCCCCCCATGATGATGTTGTTGATGTTCTTGTTTACTGCTTATGGCCCATTGTAGGCTTTCCTTGGCAAGGTTTGTCCAGAAGCGGTTTGCCGATTGCTTGCCCTTGAAGACGGCCCGGAAACTCCAACTAGTTCAACGTTCGGCAGCCTTGCTTCTAACTGGAGCAAATTATAGGGAGCGGTCAACCCTCCTTATAGGGAGCGGTCAACCCCAACCCTCACATCAATACCAGGCAAGATTCTGGAAAAGATCATTAAGGAAGTGGTCTGCAAACACTTAGAAACAAATGCGGTCATTGCTAATAGTCAACACGGATTTACCAAAAACAAGTCATGCCAGACTAATCTGATCTCTTTTTTCGATAGAGTTACGAGTTGGGTCGATACAGGGAATGCCGTGGATGTAGCATATCTAGATTTCAGTAAGGCCTTCGACAAAGTCCCCCACGACCTTCTGGCAAACAAACTAGTAAAATGTGGGCTAGACAAAACTACGGTTAGGTGGATCTGTAATTGGCTAAGCGAACGAACCCAAAGGGTGCTCACCAATGCGTCGTCTTCATCATGGAAAGAAGTGACAAGTGGAGTGCCGCAGGGCTCCGTCCTGGGCCCGGTTCTGTTCAACATCTTTATTAACGACTTAGACGAAGGGTTAGAAGGCACGATCATCAAGTTTGCAGATGACACCAAACTCGGAGGGATAGCTAACACTCCAGAAGACAGGAGCAGAATTCAAAACGATCTTGACAGACTAGAGAGATGATTGGCCGAAACTAACAAAATGAAGTTCAACAGGGACAAATGCAAGATACTTCACTTCGGCAGAAAAAATGGAAATCAAAGATACAGAATGGGGGACGAGGCCTGGCTTGACAGCAGTGTGTGCGAAAAAGATCTTGGAGTCCTCGTGGACAACAAGTTAAACATGAGCCAACAATGTGATGCGGCAGCGAACAAAGCCAACGGGATTCTGTCCTGCATCAAGAGGGGAATAGCGTCTAGATCCAGGGAAGTTATGCTCCCCCTTATTCTATTCTGCCTTGGTCAGACCACACCTGGAATCACACTGTGTCCAATTCTGGGCACCACAGTTGAAGGGAGATGTTGACAAGCTGGAAAGCGTCCAGAGGAGGGCGACTAAAATGATGAAGGGTCTGGAGAACAAGCCCTATGAGGAGCGGCTTAAAGAGCTGGGCATGTTTAGCCTGCAGAAGAGAAGGCTGAGAGGAGACATGATAGCCATGTACAAATACGTGAGGGGAAGTCATAGGGAGGAGGGAGCAAGCTTGTTTTCTGCTGCCCTGCAGACTAGGACACGGAACAATGGCTTCAAACTACAGGAAAGGAGATTCCACCTGAACATCACGAAGAACTTCCTCACGGTGAGGGCTGTTCGACAGTGGAACTCTCTCCCCGGGGCCGTGGTGGAGGCTCCTTCCTTGGAGGCTTTTAAGCAGAGGCTGGATGGCCATCTGTCGGGGGTGCTTTGAATGCGATTTCCTGCTTCTTAGCGGGGGGTTGGACTAGATGGCCCTTGAGGTCTCTTCCAACTCTACTATTCTATGATTCTATGATTCCTGCTTAAGGAGCTCCACTGGCTGCCGTTCACCTTCCGGACCCAATTCAAGGTGCAAGTGATCACCTACAAAGCCCTGAACGGTTTGGGACCCTCCTACCTTAGGGATCGCCTCTCGCCCTACGAACCTGCACGATCTCTTTGTTCGTCGGGGGAGGCCCTCCTCTCGCTCCCACCTCCGTCACAAGCACGGTTGGTGGGGACGAGAGAGAGGGCCTTCTCCGTGGTGGCCCCTTCCCGGCTCTGGAACTCGCTCCCCAGGGAAATCAGGCAAGCCCCCACCCTGGTAGCATTCAGAAAGAGCTTGAAAACCTGGCTCTTTACTCAAGCCTTTAGATAAAGATTGCTCATCCAGAAGCAATCTGAATCTGTGACCATTCTTGTACCGGTTTGCACCTTTTACCTTTGTCAACTCAATATAGACACAGGGTCTATTCCCATCCCAATTGCACTTCCAGAATTTGCAGCACTTTATCAGTCACCTTGTGTTTACAATATTTATAGGGTGCACCTTACGAAGTCTACTTTTACAATCTCTCAGTTTTAATCCATGTTTTTATTAGTTCTTGTTTTTTATTGGCTAATGTTTTATTTTTATTTTTTTATTTTTTTATTGTGCAAGTTGTTGTCTATTGCTGTGTTTTATACTGCTACTGTTTTTATTCGGGCTTGGCCCCATGTAAGCCGCCCTGAGTCCCCTAGAGGCGGGGTATAAAAATAAAGTTATTATTATTATTATTATTCTGAGGCTGAGAGAGTGTGACTGGCAACAAAGTCAAGCTATGAGTTCGCAATTCCTAGATAATGATAAAGGCTTGGACAGATGGACGCATTTCCTCCCAACCAACCCATTGCCGGACTGACTTTGCAAAGGCTGGACTAGATGACCTTTAGGTGCCCCACACCCTGGCCTTGGGGAAGGTCAAGGTGGGTCCTCAATTACGATGGTTATGGCATGGAAGCAAGGCTTGGAGGGATGAATGCGTTTTGATAATAATCCCAACCAGCCCATTGCCAGACATTGCAGAGGCTAGACTAGATGACCTTTGGGTGCCCCACAGCCTGACCTTGGGGAAGGTCAAAGTAAGTTCACAATTATGATGGTTATGGCCAAGAAACAAGGCTTGGAGGGATGAATGCGTTTTGATAATAATCCCAACCAGCCCATTGCCAGACATTGCAGAGGCTAGACTAGATGACCTTTGGGTGCCCCACAACCTGACCTTGGGGAAGGTCACGGTGGGTTCGCAATGATGATGATTTATGGCTGAGAAGCAAGAGTTGGAGGGCTGTATGCATTTCCTCACAACCACCCCATTGCCAGACATTGCAGAGGCTGGACTAGATGACCTTTAGGCCTTGGGTAAGGTCCATCCCATTGAGAAGAAGGGACCAGTGGGGTGGGATTGGGGGCCAGGGCCCCTTTAAGGGAAATGGGTTCGCAATTCTTCTTCCTTCCAATCTACTGTTGATGGGATATAGATGACGACCATGGTCATTAGTATTATTATTCTGGCCGGGAAGCAGGGCTTGGCGGGACGTATGCATTTCCTCCCAACCACTCCATTGCCGGACTTTGCACAGACTGGACTACATGACCTTTATTTGGCCTCTCCTTTATGTGGGGAGGGGGCAGGACCCCTTCAAGAACTCACTTCTCAGGGACTCCCAATCCTCCCCCTTTATTCGCTCAGGGTTGCACTCTGCACGTGCTCAGAGGCTCCCTTCCTTGGGTTTCCACCCAGACCAATGACTCCTTCCCTCTTGTCTTAAAAGGAAATAGGAAAGCAGCCCAGCAAACGGAGGGGGGGGGATTGGGGGTCAATTAATTTCTTAGTGTCTCCTTTGGGATATAAATGGTGATGATGATGATGATAGAGTTCAGAATATAATAATAATAATAATAATAATAATAATAATAATAATAATAATAATAATAATAATAAATATCTGGGCATATTACAACTGGACAACATCAAGCATGAACATGTGAAGACTGTGGTCAGCAAAGAATACACACAAAGGGTCAGAAAAATTCTCAAAAGCAAGCTCAATGGAGGCAACACCATCAAGGCCATAAACACCTGGGCCATACCTGTCATAAGATATACTGCTGGCATCATAAACTGGACACAGATGGAACTGGACAATTTGGACAGAAAAACAAGAAAACTCATGACCACTCATCATTCCCTGCACCCTCGCAGTGATGTTGACCGGCTATATCTGCCTAGAAGATCAGGGGGCAGAGGACTCTTACAAGTAAAACAAGCAGTCAAAGAAGAAGAACATGCCCTGGCAGAATATGGAAAGCAAAGTGAAGAACCTGCTTTGATTGAAGTCAAAAATCAGAAACTCCTCAAAGCACAGCAGACAAAAAAACAGTACAAGAAAACCGCACTACAAACTAGAGCTGACAGCTGGCACAACAAAACACTGCATGGAAAGTTCCTTGACAAAATTGAAGGAAAAGCTGATAAGGAGAAGACCTGGCTCTGGCTCACGAATGGGACCCTGAAGAAGGAGACAGAAGGCCTGATCCTTGCAGCCCAGGAGCAAGCCATCAGAACAAAGGCAATTAATAATAATAATAATAATAATAATAATAATAATAATAATAATAATAGAAGACCTGGCTCTGGCTCACGAATGGGACCCTGAAGAAGGAGACAGAAGGCCTGATCCTTGCAGCCCAGGAGCAAGACATCAGGACAAAGGCCATTCAGGCCAAGATCGAAAAATCAGCTGATGACCCAAAATGCAGACTTTGCAAGGAAACCGACGAAACCATGGATCATATCCTCAGCTGCTGTAAGAAAATCGCACAGACAGACTACAAACAGAGGCACAACTATGTGGCCCAAATGATTCACGGGAACTTATGCCTCAAGTCCCACCTGCCAGCAGCAAAGAACTGGTGGGATCACAAACCTGCAAAAGTATTGGAAAATGAGCACGCAAAGATACTGTGGGGCTTCCGAATCCAGACTGACAAAGTTCTGGAACACAACACACCAGACATCACAGTTGTGGAAAAGAACAAGGTTTGGATCATTGATGTCGCCATCCCAGGTGACAGTCGCATTGACGAAAAACAACAGGAAAAACTCAGCCGCTCTCAGGACCTCAAGATTGAACTTCAAAGACTCTGGCAGAAACCAGTGCAGGTGGTCCCGGTGGTGATCGGCACACTGGGTGCTGTGCCAAAAGATCTCAGCCGGCATTTGGAAACAATAGACATTGACAAAATCACGATCTGCCAACTGCAAAAGGCCACCCGACTGGGATCTGCAGCCTCATCCGAAAATACATCACACAGTCCTGGACACTTGGGAAGTGTTCGACTTGTGGTTTTGTGATATGAAATCCAGCATATCGATCTTGTTTGCTGTGTCATAATAAAATAATAATAATAGTAATAATAATAATAATACATCACACAGTCCTAGACACTTGGGAAGTGTTCGACTTGTGGTTTTGCGAAACGAAATCCAGCATGTCTATCTTGTTTGCTGTGTCATACAATAAATAATAATAATAATAATAATAATAATAATAATAATAATAATCCCCCCACAGGTGCCACCTTGACGTGGTGGGGGGTGGGGGGTGGGGCTTAACCCTTCCGAGGATGCTGAGGGCTGTGCTGGCGGTAATAATAATAATAATAATAATAATAGAGTGGTTAAGGCCCCCCACCACGTCAAGGTGGCACCTGCGGGGGGCTAATAATAATAATAATAATAATAATAATAATAATAATAATAGAGTGGTTAAGCCCCCCCACCACGTCAAGGTGGCACCTGCGGGGGGCTAATAATAATAATAATAATAATAATAATAATAATAATAGAGTGGTTAAACCCCCCCCCACCACGTCAAGGTGGCACCTGCGGGGGGGGGGCTAATAATAATAATAATAATAATAATAATAATAGTGGTTAAGCCCCCCCCCCACCACGTCAAGGTGGCACCTGCGGGGGGGCTAATAATAATAATAATAATAATAATAATAATAATAATAATAGAGTGGTTAAGCCCCCCCCCCACTACGTCAAGGTGACACCTGCGGGGGGGCTAATAATAATAATAATAATAATA
This sequence comes from Anolis carolinensis, assembly GCF_035594765.1. Lineage (NCBI taxonomy): Eukaryota > Metazoa > Chordata > Lepidosauria > Squamata > Anolidae > Anolis > Anolis carolinensis. The sequence continues at coordinate 205,911,393 of NC_085845.1, read as the reverse complement.
ATAATAATAATAGAGTGGTTAAGCCCCCCCCCCACCACGTCAAGGTGACACCTGCGGGGGGGCTAATAATAATAATAATAATAATAATAATAATAATAATAATAATAATAGAGTGGTTAAGCCCCCCCCACCACGTCAAGGTGGCACCTGTGGGGGGGGCTAATAATAATAATAATAATAATAATAATAATAATAATAATAGAGTGGTTAAGCCCCCTCCCCCACGTCAAGGTGGCACCTGCGGGGGGGGCTAATAATAATAATAATAATAATAATAATAATAATAGAGTGGTTAAGCCCCCCCCACCACGTCAAGGTGGCACCTGCGGGGGGGGGGGCTAATAATAATAATAATAATAATAATAATAATAATAATAATAATAATAATAATAGAGTGGTTAAGGCCCCCCCACCACATCAAGGTGGCACCTGCGGGGGGGGGCTAATAATAATAATAATAATAATAGAGTGGTTAAACCCCCACCACTACGTCAAGGTGGCACCTGCGGGGGGGCTAATAATAATAATAATAATAATAATAGAGTGGTTAAGCCCCCCCCCCCACCACCTCAAGGTGGCACCTGCGGGGGGGCTAATAATAATAATAATAATAATAATAATAATAATAGAGTGGTTAAGCCCCCCTCCCCCACGTCAAGGTGGCACCTGCGGGGGGGCTAATAATAATAATAATAATAATAATAATAATAATAATAGTGGTTAAACCCCCCTCCCCCACGTCAAGGTGGCACCTGCGGGGGGGCTAATAATAATAATAATAATAATAATAATAATAATAATAATAATAATAATAATAATAGTTTTAACTGAGTCCCTGCAGGGAACGGGGGAAGATACAACCACAACCACAACCACAACAACGGGGAGAGGTCCAACCTGAGGGGTCCTTGGCGGAGGGAGGAGGGGCGGGGTCCTGACCTTGGGCCTGTGCGGTGTGTCCGGCCCTCTTCGGCCCTTCCTCCGGAGACTGGACACTAGTGGACAGGGCTCGGCTGGAACCGGGTTCCCGGAGGAGGCGACCAAGTGGGCGGGTGTCCCTTTGCGGGAATGCGAAGCCCGGCCTCCGCTTCCGAGGGAGGTGGGCTCCGCTCCGCACGCCGACGAGCCCCTCCCTCCCTCTTTCTTCAGCCAGCGGCCGGACTAGGTGACCTCTGGGGGCCCCTTCCGCGTCGAAGGCACCCACCCCCCTTGGCACGCGTTCTTCTTTTTTTCATTTTGGTGCGCCTTCATGGGCAGCCCATTTTCTGGAGAGAATCCGGTGACCCAGCCTTTTGGCACCAGCCCACTTTAATATAACAACAAACAACAAAACAACAACAACAACAACGAATGAATGTACAGTAGAGTCTCGCTTATCCAACATAAACGGGCCGGCGGCAGAACGTTGGATAAGCGAATATGTTGGAGAATAAGGAGAGATGAAAGAGAAGCCTATTAAACATCAAATTCGCTTATGATTTCCCAAATGAAGCACCAAAACATCATGTTAGGTAACAAATTGGGCAGAAAAAGTAGTTCAATACACAGTAATGACTGTATTTATGAATTTAGTACCAAAAATCACGATATATTGAAAACATTGACTACAAAAATGCGTTGGATAATCCAGAATGTTGGATAAGCGAATATGTTGGAGAATAAGGAGAGATGAAAGAGAAGCCCATTAAACATCAAATTCGCTTATGATTTCCCAAATGAAGCACCAAAACATCATATTAGGCAACAAATTGGGCAGAAAAAGTAGTTCAATACACAGTAGTGACTGTATTTATGAATTTAGTACCAAAACTCACGATATATTGAAAACATTGACTACAAAAATGCGTTGGATAATCCAGAATGTTGGATGAGCGAATATGTTGGAGAATAAGGAGAGATGAAAGAGAAGCCTATTAAACATCAAATTCGCTTATGATTTTACAAATGAAGCACCAAAACATCATATTAGGCAACAAATTTGGCAGAAAAAGTAGTTCAATACACAGTAATGACTGTATTTATGAATTTAGTACCAAAACTCACGATATATTGAAAACATTGACTACAAAAATGCGTTGGATAATCCAGAATGTTGGATAAGCGAATATGTTGGAGAATAAGGAGAGATGAAAGAGAAGCCTATTAAACATCAAATTCGCTTATGATTTCACAAATGAAGCACCAAAACATCATATTAGGCAACAAATTTGGCAGAAAAAGTAGTTCAATACACAGTAATGACTGTATTTATGAATTTAGTACCAAAACTCACGATATATTGAAAACATTGACTACAAAAATGCGTTGGATAATCCAGAATGTTGGATAAGCGAATATGTTGGAGAATAAGGAGAGATGAAAGAGAAGCCTATTAAACATCAAATTCGCTTATGATTTCCCAAATGAAGCACCAAAACATCATATTAGGCAACAAATTTGGCAGAAAAAGTAGTTCAATACACAGTAATGACTGTATTTATGAATTTAGTACCAAAAATCACGATATATTGAAAACATTGACTACAAAAATGCGTTGGATAATCCAGAATGTTGGATAAGCGAATATGTTGGAGAATAAGGAGAGATGAAAGAGAAGCCTATTAAACATCAAATTCGCTTATGATTTCCCAAATGAAGCACCAAAACATCATGTTAGACAACAAATTTGGCAGAAAAAGTAGTTCAATACACAGTAATGCTATGTAGTAATTACTGTATTTACGAATTTAGCACCAAAGTATCACGATATATTGAAAACATTGCCTACAAAAATGCGTTGGATAATCCAGAATGTTGGATAAGTGAGACTATTATTGTAGTATATTATCATATCATTATTATTATATTATTCATTATTCATGACTACATTGAAACTAGAATAGAGAGAAATCAGTGTGGAAACTGCAAGAGGTACCATAGATTGTTGTACATGGAAATTACTGTATTTACGAATTTAGCACCAAAGTATCACGATATATTGAAAACATTGCCTACAAAAATGCGTTGGATAATCCAGAACATTGGATAAGCGAGTGTTGGATAAGTGAGACTCTACTGTATTCAAAAACATTTAACTGCTGCATTTCCCACCCTTGTCTTATACTCGAATCAATAAGTTTTCCCAGTTTTTGTGGTAAAATTAGGTGCCTCGGCTTATATTCGGGTCAGCTTATACTCGAGTATATACGGTACTTTAAGCCTTTTTTTGCTAAAGACTCTTGCTGTTGCGAAGACTTGTGCCAAAGACTTTTGCTTCACATCTGCTGTAAGATCTTGCATTGCTTTTGTTTGCATTGTTGCTGTTGTTGTTGTTCTACTGAAGTAGCTATGTAGTGATTACTGTATTTATGAATTTAGTACCAAAACTCACGATATATTGAAAACATAGACTACAAAAATGCGTTGGATAATCCAGAATGTTGGATAAGCGAGGCTTGGATAAGTGAGACTCTACTGCAGGGGTCCCCAAACTAAGGCCCGGGGGCCGGATGCGGCCCTCCAAGGTCATTTACCTGGCCCCCGCCCTCATTTATAATATAATATTTTTATATCTGTTTTAATAATATAATATATTGTATATACATATGATATTGATAATAATATTATCATTTTATACAATATAATACTAATAATAATACCATATATTAATTATATGTTATATATTACATATAATATTACAGTATAGTGATATAGTTCAATATAGTAATATATCATGCTAATATTGTGCTATGCTAATAATATAATATACTGTATGTACATACAGCTGCTTTGAGTTCCCTTCGGGGTGATTAGGGTGGGATATAAATGTAGTAAATAAATGTAGTAAATGAATAAATAAATAATTTTCGACTTAAGCTCGCCCAAAGTCTGAAAAGACTTGAAGGCACACAACAACAACAATCCTAATTAACCTGACTATCTCATTGGCCAGAAGCAGGCCCACACTTCCCATAGAAATCCTGATAGGTTTATGTTGGTTAAAATTGTTTTCATTTTTAAATATTGTATTGTTCTTTCATTGTTATTGTCGTTGTTTTACACTGCAAATAAGATATGTGCAGTGTGCATAGGAATTTGTTTGGGTTTTTTTCCCCCAAATGATAATTTGGCCCCTCAGCAGTCTGAAGGATTGTGGACCGGCCCTTTGCTTTAAAAGTTTGAGGACCCCTGGTCTATAGCAAGGGTCCCCAAACTAAGGCCCGGGGGCCGGATGCGGCCCATCGAAGCCATTTATCCGGCCCCCACGGCACAAGGGCAGAAGGGGGTTGGGCTAAATGACCCAAGGGGTCTCTTCTTTTCTTACAACCATTATTATTATTATTATTATTATTATTATTATTATTATTATTTGAAACACAACAAGTTGAGTCCACAGCAGACACTCTGCTGGCTGTTGTATTGGATCCCACGTCGGACATATTATTATTATTATTATTATTATTATTATTATTATTATTATTTAAAACACAACATGTTGAGTCCACAGCAGACACTCTGCTGGCTGTTGTATTGGATCCCACGTCGGACATATTATTATTATTATTATTATTATTATTATTATTATTATTATTATTATTTGAAACACAACATGTTGAGCCCACAGCAGACACTCTGCTGGCTGTTGTATTGGATCCCACGTCGGACATATTATTATTATTATTATTATTATTATTATTATTATTATTATTATTTAAAACACAACATGTTGAGTCCACAGCAGACACTCTGCTGGCTGTTGTATTGGATCCCACGTCGGACATATTATTATTATTATTATTATTATTATTATTATTATTATTATTATTTAAAACACAACATGTTGAGTCCACAGCAGACACTCTGCTGGCTGTTGTATTGGATCCCACGTTGGACATATTATTATTATTATTATTATTATTATTATTATTATTATTTAAAACACAACATGTTGAGTCCACAGCAGACACTCTGCTGGCTGTTGTATTGGATCCCACGTCAGACATATTATTATTATTATTATTATTATTATTATTATTTGAAACACAACAAGTTGAGTCCACAGCAGACACTCTGCTGGCTGTTGTATTGGATCCCACGTCGGACATATTATTATTATTATTATTATTATTATTATTATTATTATTATTATTTAAAACACAACATGTTGAGTCCACAGCAGACACTCTGCTGGCTGTTGTATTGGATCCCACGTCGGACATATTATTATTATTATTATTATTATTATTATTATTATTATTATTTAAAACACAACATGTTGAGTCCACAGCAGACACTCTGCTGGCTGTTGTATTGGATCCCACGTCGGACATATTATTATTATTATTATTATTATTATTATTATTATTATTTAAAACACAACATGTTGAGTCCACAGCAGACACTCTGCTGGCTGTTGTATTGGATCCCACGTCAGACATATTATTATTATTATTATTATTATTATTATTATTTGAAACACAACAAGTTGAGTCCACAGCAGACACTCTGCTGGCTGTTGTATTGGATCCCACGTCGGACATATTATTATTATTATTATTATTATTATTATTATTATTATTTAAAACACAACATGTTGAGCCCACAGCAGACACTCTGCTGGCTGTTGTATTGGATCCCACGTCGGACATATTATTATTATTATTATTATTATTATTATTATTATTATTATTTAAAACACAACATGTTGAGCCCACAGCAGACACTCTGCTGGCTGTTGTATTGGATCCCACGTCGGACATATTATTATTATTATTATTATTATTATTATTATTATTATTTGAAACACAACATGTTGAGTCCACAGCAGACACTCTGCTGGCTGTTGTATTGGATCCCACGTCGGACATATTATTATTATTATTATTATTATTATTATTATTATTATTATTTAAAACACAACAAGTTGAGCCCACAGCAGACACTCTGCTGGCTGTTGTATTGGATCCCACGTCGGACATATTATTATTATTATTATTATTATTATTATTATTATTATTATTTAAAACACAACATGTTGAGCCCACAGCAGACACTCTGCTGGCTGTTGTATTGGATCCCACGTCGGACATATTATTATTATTATTATTATTATTATTATTATTATTATTATTATTTAAAACCCAACATGTTGAGTCCACAGCAGACACTCTGCTGGCTGTTGTATTGGATCCCACGTCGGACATATTATTATTATTATTATTATTATTATTATTATTATTATTATTATTTAAAACACAACATGTTGAGTCCACAGCAGACACTCTGCTGGCTGTTGTATTGGATCCCACGTCGGACATATTATTATTATTATTATTATTATTATTATTATTATTATTTAAAACACAACATGTTGAGCCCACAGCAGACACTCTGCTGGCTGTTGTATTGGATCCCACGTCGGACATATTATTATTATTATTATTATTATTATTATTATTATTATTATTATTATTATTTGAAACACAACATGTTGAGTCCACAGCAGACACTCTGCTGGCTGTTGTATTGGATCCCACGTCGGACATATTATTATTATTATTATTATTATTATTATTATTATTATTATTTAAAACACAACATGTTGAGTCCACAGCAGACACTCTGCTGGCTGTTGTATTGGATCCCACGTCGGACATATTATTATTATTATTATTATTATTATTATTATTATTATTATTATTTAAAACCCAACATGTTGAGTCCACAGCAGACACTCTGCTGGCTGTTGTATTGGATCCCACGTCGGACATATTATTATTATTATTATTATTATTATTATTATTATTATTATTATTATTTAAAACACAACATGTTGAGTCCACAGCAGACACTCTGCTGGCTGTTGTATTGGATCCCACGTCGGACATATTATTATTATTATTATTATTATTATTATTATTATTATTTGAAACACAACAAGTTGAGTCCACAGCAGACACTCTGCTGGCTGTTGTATTGGATCCCACGTCGGACATATTATTATTATTATTATTATTATTATTATTATTATTATTTGAAACACAACATGTTGAGTCCACAGCAGACACTCTGCTGGCTGTTGTATTGGATCCCACGTCGGACATATTATTATTATTATTATTATTATTATTATTATTATTTGAAACACAACAAGTTGAGTCCACAGCAGACACTCTGCTGGCTGTTGTATTGGATCCCACGTCGGACATATTATTATTATTATTATTATTATTATTATTATTATTATTATTATTATTTGAAACACAACATGTTGAGTCCACAGCAGACACTCTGCTGGCTGTTGTATTGGATCCCACGTCGGACATATTATTATTATTATTATTATTATTATTATTATTATTTAAAACACAACATGTTGAGTCCACAGCAGACACTCTGCTGGCTGTTGTATTGGATCCCACGTCGGACATATTATTATTATTATTATTATTATTATTATTATTATTATTTAAAACACAACATGTTGAGTCCACAGCAGACACTCTGCTGGCTGTTGTATTGGATCCCACGTCGGACATATTATTATTATTATTATTATTATTATTATTATTATTATTATTATTATTTGAAACACAACATGTTGAGTCCACAGCAGACACTCTGCTGGCTGTTGTATTGGATCCCACGTCGGACATATTATTATTATTATTATTATTATTATTATTATTATTATTATTTGAAACACAACAAGTTGAGCCCACAGCAGACACTCTGCTGGCTGTTGTATTGGATCCCACGTCGGACATATTATTATTATTATTATTATTATTATTATTATTATTATTATTATTATTTGAAACACAACATGTTGAGCCCACAGCAGACACTCTGCTGGCTGTTGTATTGGATCCCACGTCGGACATATTATTATTATTATTATTATTATTATTATTATTATTTAAAACACAACATGTTGAGTCCACAGCAGACACTCTGCTGGCTGTTGTATTGGATCCCACGTCGGACATATTATTATTATTATTATTATTATTATTATTATTATTATTATTATTATTTAAAACACAACATGTTGAGTCCACAGCAGACACTCTGCTGGCTGTTGTATTGGATCCCACGTCGGACATATTATTATTATTATTATTATTATTATTATTATTTGAAACACAACAAGTTGAGCCCACAGCAGACACTCTGCTGGCTGTTGTATTGGATCCCACGTCGGACATATTATTATTATTATTATTATTATTATTATTATTATTATTATTATTTAAAACACAACATGTTGAGCCCACAGCAGACACTCTGCTGGCTGTTGTATTGGATCCCACGTCGGACATATTATTATTATTATTATTATTATTATTATTATTATTATTTAAAACACAACATGTTGAGTCCACAGCAGACACTCTGCTGGCTGTTGTATTGGATCCCACGTCGGACATATTATTATTATTATTATTATTATTATTATTATTATTATTATTTAAAACACAACATGTTGAGTCCACAGCAGACACTCTGCTGGCTGTTGTATTGGATCCCACGTCGGACATATTATTATTATTATTATTATTATTATTATTATTATTATTATTTAAAACACAACATGTTGAGTCCACAGCAGACACTCTGCTGGCTGTTGTATTGGATCCCACGTCGGACATATTATTATTATTATTATTATTATTATTATTATTATTATTATTATTATTATTATTATTTAAAACACAACAAGTTGAGCCCACAGCAGACACTCTGCTGGCTGTTGTATTGGATCCCACGTCGGACATATTATTATTATTATTATTATTATTATTATTATTATTATTATTATTATTTAAAACACAACATGTTGAGTCCACAGCAGACACTCTGCTGGCTGTTGTATTGGATCCCACGTCGGACATATTATTATTATTATTATTATTATTATTATTATTATTATTATTTAAAACACAACATGTTGAGCCCACAGCAGACACTCTGCTGGCTGTTGTATTGGATCCCACGTCGGACATATTATTATTATTATTATTATTATTATTATTATTATTATTATTATTATTTAAAACACAACATGTTGAGTCCACAGCAGACACTCTGCTGGCTGTTGTATTGGATCCCACGTCGGACATATTATTATTATTATTATTATTATTATTATTATTATTATTATTATTATTATTTGAAACACAACAAGTTGAGCCCACAGCAGACACTCTGCTGGCTGTTGTATTGGATCCCACGTCAGACATATTATTATTATTATTATTATTATTATTATTATTATTATTATTATTATTTGAAACACAACAAGTTGAGCCCACAGCAGACACTCTGCTGGCTGTTGTATTGGATCCCACGTCGGACATATTATTATTATTATTATTATTATTATTATTATTATTATTATTTAAAACACAACATGTTGAGTCCACAGCAGACACTCTGCTGGCTGTTGTATTGGATCCCACGTCGGACATATTATTATTATTATTATTATTATTATTATTATTATTATTATTATTATTATTTGAAACACAACAAGTTGAGTCCACAGCAGACACTCTGCTGGCTGTTGTATTGGATCCCACGTCGGACATATTATTATTATTATTATTATTATTATTATTATTATTATTTGAAACACAACATGTTGAGTCCACAGCAGACACTCTGCTGGCTGTTGTATTGGATCCCACGTCGGACATATTATTATTATTATTATTATTATTATTATTATTATTATTATTATTATTATTATTTGAAACACAACAAGTTGAGTCCACAGCAGACACTCTGCTGGCTGTTGTATTGGATCCCACGTCGGACATATTATTATTATTATTATTATTATTATTATTATTTAAAACACAACATGTTGAGTCCACAGCAGACACTCTGCTGGCTGTTGTATTGGATCCCACGTCGGACATATTATTATTATTATTATTATTATTATTATTATTATTATTATTATTATTATTTAAAACACAACATGTTGAGTCCACAGCAGACACTCTGCTGGCTGTTGTATTGGATCCCACGTCGGACATATTATTATTATTATTATTATTATTATTATTATTATTATTATTATTTGAAACACAACAAGTTGAGCCCACAGCAGACACTCTGCTGGCTGTTGTATTGGATCCCACGTCGGACATATTATTATTATTATTATTATTATTATTATTATTATTATTATTATTTAAAACACAACATGTTGAGTCCACAGCAGACACTCTGCTGGCTGTTGTATTGGATCCCACGTCGGACATATTATTATTATTATTATTATTATTATTATTATTATTATTATTTAAAACACAACATGTTGAGTCCACAGCAGACACTCTGCTGGCTGTTGTATTGGATCCCACGTCGGACATATTATTATTATTATTATTATTATTATTATTATTATTATTATTATTTAAAACACAACATGTTGAGTCCACAGCAGACACTCTGCTGGCTGTTGTATTGGATCCCACGTCGGACATATTATTATTATTATTATTATTATTATTATTATTATTATTATTATTTAAAACACAACATGTTGAGTCCACAGCAGACACTCTGCTGGCTGTTGTATTGGATCCCACGTCGGACATATTATTATTATTATTATTATTATTATTATTATTATTATTATTTAAAACACAACATGTTGAGTCCACAGCAGACACTCTGCTGGCTGTTGTATTGGATCCCACGTCGGACATATTATTATTATTATTATTATTATTATTATTATTATTATTATTATTATTATTTGAAACACAACAAGTTGAGCCCACAGCAGACACTCTGCTGGCTGTTGTATTGGATCCCACGTCGGACATATTATTATTATTATTATTATTATTATTATTATTATTATTATTATTATTTGAAACACAACAAGTTGAGTCCACAGCAGACACTCTGCTGGCTGTTGTATTGGATCCCACGTCGGACATATTATTATTATTATTATTATTATTATTATTATTATTTAAAACACAACATGTTGAGTCCACAGCAGACACTCTGCTGGCTGTTGTATTGGATCCCACGTCGGACATATTATTATTATTATTATTATTATTATTATTATTATTTAAAACACAACATGTTGAGTCCACAGCAGACACTCTGCTGGCTGTTGTATTGGATCCCACGTCGGACATATTATTATTATTATTATTATTATTATTATTATTATTATTATTATTATTATTTAAAACACAACATGTTGAGCCCACAGCAGACACTCTGCTGGCTGTTGTATTGGATCCCACGTCGGACATATTATTATTATTATTATTATTATTATTATTATTATTATTATTTAAAACACAACATGTTGAGTCCACAGCAGACACTCTGCTGGCTGTTGTATTGGATCCCACGTCGGACATATTATTATTATTATTATTATTATTATTATTATTATTATTATTATTTAAAACACAACATGTTGAGCCCACAGCAGACACTCTGCTGGCTGTTGTATTGGATCCCACGTCGGACATATTATTATTATTATTATTATTATTATTATTATTATTTAAAACACAACATGTTGAGTCCACAGCAGACACTCTGCTGGCTGTTGTATTGGATCCCACGTCGGACATATTATTATTATTATTATTATTATTATTATTATTATTATTATTATTATTTGAAACACAACATGTTGAGTCCACAGCAGACACTCTGCTGGCTGTTGTATTGGATCCCACGTCGGACATATTATTATTATTATTATTATTATTATTATTATTATTTGAAACACAACAAGTTGAGTCCACAGCAGACACTCTGCTGGCTGTTGTATTGGATCCCACGTCGGACATATTATTATTATTATTATTATTATTATTATTATTATTATTATTATTATTTGAAACACAACATGTTGAGTCCACAGCAGACACTCTGCTGGCTGTTGTATTGGATCCCACGTCGGACATATTATTATTATTATTATTATTATTATTATTATTATTTGAAACACAACAAGTTGAGTCCACAGCAGACACTCTGCTGGCTGTTGTATTGGATCCCACGTCGGACATATTATTATTATTATTATTATTATTATTATTATTATTATTATTATTATTTGAAACACAACATGTTGAGTCCACAGCAGACACTCTGCTGGCTGTTGTATTGGATCCCACGTCGGACATATTATTATTATTATTATTATTATTATTATTATTATTATTTAAAACACAACATGTTGAGTCCACAGCAGACACTCTGCTGGCTGTTGTATTGGATCCCACGTCGGACATATTATTATTATTATTATTATTATTATTATTATTATTATTATTTAAAACACAACATGTTGAGTCCACAGCAGACACTCTGCTGGCTGTTGTATTGGATCCCACGTCGGACATATTATTATTATTATTATTATTATTATTATTATTATTATTATTATTATTATTTGAAACACAACATGTTGAGTCCACAGCAGACACTCTGCTGGCTGTTGTATTGGATCCCACGTCGGACATATTATTATTATTATTATTATTATTATTATTATTATTATTTAAAACACAACATGTTGAGTCCACAGCAGACACTCTGCTGGCTGTTGTATTGGATCCCACGTCGGACATATTATTATTATTATTATTATTATTATTATTATTATTATTATTTAAAACACAACATGTTGAGTCCACAGCAGACACTCTGCTGGCTGTTGTATTGGATCCCACGTCGGACATATTATTATTATTATTATTATTATTATTATTATTATTATTATTTGAAACACAACATGTTGAGTCCACAGCAGACACTCTGCTGGCTGTTGTATTGGATCACACGTCGGACATATTATTATTATTATTATTATTATTATTATTATTATTATTATTATTATTTGAAACACAACATGTTGAGCCCACAGCAGACACTCTGCTGGCTGTTGTATTGGATCCCACGTCGGACATATTATTATTATTATTATTATTATTATTATTATTATTATTATTATTTGAAACACAACATGTTGAGCCCACAGCAGACACTCTGCTGGCTGTTGTATTGGATCCCACGTCGGACATATTATTATTATTATTATTATTATTATTATTATTATTATTTAAAACACAACATGTTGAGTCCACAGCAGACACTCTGCTGGCTGTTGTATTGGATCCCACGTCGGACATATTATTATTATTATTATTATTATTATTATTATTATTATTATTATTATTTGAAACACAACATGTTGAGTCCACAGCAGACACTCTGCTGGCTGTTGTATTGGATCCCACGTCGGACATATTATTATTATTATTATTATTATTATTATTATTATTTGAAACACAACAAGTTGAGTCCACAGCAGACACTCTGCTGGCTGTTGTATTGGATCCCACGTCGGACATATTATTATTATTATTATTATTATTATTATTATTATTATTATTATTTAAAACACAACATGTTGAGTCCACAGCAGACACTCTGCTGGCTGTTGTATTGGATCCCACGTCGGACATATTATTATTATTATTATTATTATTATTATTATTATTATTATTATTTAAAACACAACATGTTGAGTCCACAGCAGACACTCTGCTGGCTGTTGTATTGGATCCCACGTCGGACATATTATTATTATTATTATTATTATTATTATTATTATTATTATTATTATTATTTGAAACACAACATGTTGAGTCCACAGCAGACACTCTGCTGGCTGTTGTATTGGATCCCACGTCGGACATATTATTATTATTATTATTATTATTATTATTATTATTATTATTATTATTTGAAACACAACATGTTGAGCCCACAGCAGACACTCTGCTGGCTGTTGTATTGGATCCCACGTCGGACATATTATTATTATTATTATTATTATTATTATTATTATTATTTAAAACACAACATGTTGAGTCCACAGCAGACACTCTGCTGGCTGTTGTATTGGATCCCACGTCGGACATATTATTATTATTATTATTATTATTATTATTATTATTTGAAACACAACAAGTTGAGTCCACAGCAGACACTCTGCTGGCTGTTGTATTGGATCCCACGTCGGACATATTATTATTATTATTATTATTATTATTATTATTATTATTATTATTATTTGAAACACAACATGTTGAGCCCACAGCAGACACTCTGCTGGCTGTTGTATTGGATCCCACGTCGGACATATTATTATTATTATTATTATTATTATTATTATTATTTAAAACACAACATGTTGAGTCCACAGCAGACACTCTGCTGGCTGTTGTATTGGATCCCACGTCGGACATATTATTATTATTATTATTATTATTATTATTATTATTATTATTATTATTATTTAAAACACAACATGTTGAGTCCACAGCAGACACTCTGCTGGCTGTTGTATTGGATCCCACGTCGGACATATTATTATTATTATTATTATTATTATTATTATTATTATTATTATTTAAAACACAACATGTTGAGCCCACAGCAGACACTCTGCTGGCTGTTGTATTGGATCCCACGTCGGACATATTATTATTATTATTATTATTATTATTATTATTATTATTATTATTTAAAACACAACATGTTGAGTCCACAGCAGACACTCTGCTGGCTGTTGTATTGGATCCCACGTCGGACATATTATTATTATTATTATTATTATTATTATTATTATTATTATTATTATTTGAAACACAACATGTTGAGTCCACAGCAGACACTCTGCTGGCTGTTGTATTGGATCCCACGTCGGACATATTATTATTATTATTATTATTATTATTATTATTATTATTATTATTATTTAAAACACAACATGTTGAGCCCACAGCAGACACTCTGCTGGCTGTTGTATTGGATCCCACGTCGGACATATTATTATTATTATTATTATTATTATTATTATTATTATTATTATTTGAAACACAACATGTTGAGTCCACAGCAGACACTCTGCTGGCTGTTGTATTGGATCCCACGTCGGACATATTATTATTATTATTATTATTATTATTATTATTATTATTATTATTTAAAACACAACATGTTGAGTCCACAGCAGACACTCTGCTGGCTGTTGTATTGGATCCCACGTCGGACTTATTATTATTATTATTATTATTATTATTATTATTATTATTATTATTTAAAACACAACATGTTGAGCCCACAGCAGACACTCTGCTGGCTGTTGTATTGGATCCCACGTCGGACATATTATTATTATTATTATTATTATTATTATTATTATTATTATTATTATTTAAAACACAACATGTTGAGTCCACAGCAGACACTCTGCTGGCTGTTGTATTGGATCCCACGTCGGACTTATTATTATTATTATTATTATTATTATTATTATTATTATTATTATTTGAAACACAACAAGTTGAGCCCACAGCAGACACTCTGCTGGCTGTTGTATTGGATCCCACGTCGGACATATTATTATTATTATTATTATTATTATTATTATTATTATTTAAAACACAACATGTTGAGTCCACAGCAGACACTCTGCTGGCTGTTGTATTGGATCCCACGTCGGACATATTATTATTATTATTATTATTATTATTATTATTATTATTATTATTATTTAAAACACAACATGTTGAGTCCACAGCAGACACTCTGCTGGCTGTTGTATTGGATCCCACGTCGGACATATTATTATTATTATTATTATTATTATTATTATTATTATTATTATTATTTAAAACACAACATGTTGAGTCCACAGCAGACACTCTGCTGGCTGTTGTATTGGATCCCACGTCGGACATATTATTATTATTATTATTATTATTATTATTATTATTATTATTTAAAACACAACATGTTGAGCCCACAGCAGACACTCTGCTGGCTGTTGTATTGGATCCCACGTCGGACATATTATTATTATTATTATTATTATTATTATTATTATTTAAAACACAACATGTTGAGTCCACAGCAGACACTCTGCTGGCTGTTGTATTGGATCCCACGTCGGACATATTATTATTATTATTATTATTATTATTATTATTATTATTATTATTATTTAAAACACAACATGTTGAGTCCACAGCAGACACTCTGCTGGCTGTTGTATTGGATCCCACGTCGGACATATTATTATTATTATTATTATTATTATTATTATTATTATTATTATTTAAAACACAACATGTTGAGCCCACAGCAGACACTCTGCTGGCTGTTGTATTGGATCCCACGTCGGACATATTATTATTATTATTATTATTATTATTATTATTATTTAAAACACAACATGTTGAGTCCACAGCAGACACTCTGCTGGCTGTTGTATTGGATCCCACGTCGGACATATTATTATTATTATTATTATTATTATTATTATTATTATTATTTAAAACACAACATGTTGAGCCCACAGCAGACACTCTGCTGGCTGTTGTATTGGATCCCACGTCGGACATATTATTATTATTATTATTATTATTATTATTATTATTATTATTATTATTTAAAACACAACATGTTGAGCCCACAGCAGACACTCTGCTGGCTGTTGTATTGGATCCCACGTCGGACATATTATTATTATTATTATTATTATTATTATTATTATTATTTAAAACACAACATGTTGAGTCCACAGCAGACACTCTGCTGGCTGTTGTATTGGATCCCACGTCGGACATATTATTATTATTATTATTATTATTATTATTATTATTATTATTATTATTATTATTTAAAACACAACATGTTGAGTCCACAGCAGACACTCTGCTGGCTGTTGTATTGGATCCCACGTCGGACATATTATTATTATTATTATTATTATTATTATTATTATTATTATTATTATTTAAAACACAACATGTTGAGTCCACAGCAGACACTCTGCTGGCTGTTGTATTGGATCCCACGTCGGACATATTATTATTATTATTATTATTATTATTATTATTATTATTATTATTTAAAACACAACATGTTGAGCCCACAGCAGACACTCTGCTGGCTGTTGTATTGGATCCCACGTCGGACATATTATTATTATTATTATTATTATTATTATTATTATTATTATTATTATTTAAAACACAACATGTTGAGTCCACAGCAGACACTCTGCTGGCTGTTGTATTGGATCCCACGTCGGACATATTATTATTATTATTATTATTATTATTATTATTATTATTATTATTTGAAACACAACATGTTGAGTCCACAGCAGACACTCTGCTGGCTGTTGTATTGGATCCCACGTCGGACATATTATTATTATTATTATTATTATTATTATTATTATTATTTGAAACACAACAAGTTGAGTCCACAGCAGACACTCTGCTGGCTGTTGTATTGGATCCCACGTCGGACATATTATTATTATTATTATTATTATTATTATTATTATTATTATTTGAAACACAACATGTTGAGTCCACAGCAGACACTCTGCTGGCTGTTGTATTGGATCCCACGTCGGACATATTATTATTATTATTATTATTATTATTATTATTATTTGAAACACAACAAGTTGAGTCCACAGCAGACACTCTGCTGGCTGTTGTATTGGATCCCACGTCGGACATATTATTATTATTATTATTATTATTATTATTATTATTATTATTATTTGAAACACAACATGTTGAGTCCACAGCAGACACTCTGCTGGCTGTTGTATTGGATCCCACGTCGGACATATTATTATTATTATTATTATTATTATTATTATTATTATTATTATTTAAAACACAACATGTTGAGTCCACAGCAGACACTCTGCTGGCTGTTGTATTGGATCCCACGTCGGACATATTATTATTATTATTATTATTATTATTATTATTATTATTATTTAAAACACAACATGTTGAGTCCACAGCAGACACTCTGCTGGCTGTTGTATTGGATCCCACGTCGGACATATTATTATTATTATTATTATTATTATTATTATTATTATTATTATTATTATTTGAAACACAACATGTTGAGTCCACAGCAGACACTCTGCTGGCTGTTGTATTGGATCCCACGTCGGACATATTATTATTATTATTATTATTATTATTATTATTATTATTATTATTTAAAACACAACATGTTGAGTCCGCAGCAGACACTCTGCTGGCTGTTGTATTGGATCCCACGTCGGACATATTATTATTATTATTATTATTATTATTATTATTATTATTATTATTTAAAACACAACATGTTGAGTCCACAGCAGACACTCTGCTGGCTGTTGTATTGGATCCCACGTCGGACATATTATTATTATTATTATTATTATTATTATTATTATTATTATTATTTGAAACACAACATGTTGAGTCCACAGCAGACACTCTGCTGGCTGTTGTATTGGATCCCACGTCGGACATATTATTATTATTATTATTATTATTATTATTATTATTATTTGAAACACAACAAGTTGAGCCCACAGCAGACACTCTGCTGGCTGTTGTATTGGATCCCACGTCGGACATATTATTATTATTATTATTATTATTATTATTATTATTATTATTATTATTATTATTTGAAACACAACATGTTGAGCCCACAGCAGACACTCTGCTGGCTGTTGTATTGGATCCCACGTCGGACATATTATTATTATTATTATTATTATTATTATTATTATTATTATTATTATTATTATTTGAAACACAACATGTTGAGTCCACAGCAGACACTCTGCTGGCTGTTGTATTGGATCCCACGTCGGACATATTATTATTATTATTATTATTATTATTATTATTATTATTATTATTATTTGAAACACAACAAGTTGAGTCCACAGCAGACACTCTGCTAGCTGTTGTATTGGATCCCACGTCGGACATATTATTATTATTATTATTATTATTATTATTATTATTATTTAAAACACAACATGTTGAGTCCACAGCAGACACTCTGCTGGCTGTTGTATTGGATCCCACGTCGGACATATTATTATTATTATTATTATTATTATTATTATTATTATTATTATTTAAAACACAACATGTTGAGTCCACAGCAGACACTCTGCTGGCTGTTGTATTGGATCCCACGTCGGACATATTATTATTATTATTATTATTATTATTATTATTATTATTATTATTATTTAAAACACAACATGTTGAGTCCACAGCAGACACTCTGCTGGCTGTTGTATTGGATCCCACGTCGGACATATTATTATTATTATTATTATTATTATTATTATTATTATTATTATTTAAAACACAACATGTTGAGTCCACAGCAGACACTCTGCTGGCTGTTGTATTGGATCCCACGTCGGACATATTATTATTATTATTATTATTATTATTATTATTTGAAACACAACAAGTTGAGCCCACAGCAGACACTCTGCTGGCTGTTGTATTGGATCCCACGTCGGACATATTATTATTATTATTATTATTATTATTATTATTATTATTATTATTTAAAACACAACATGTTGAGCCCACAGCAGACACTCTGCTGGCTGTTGTATTGGATCCCACGTCGGACATATTATTATTATTATTATTATTATTATTATTATTATTATTATTATTTAAAACACAACATGTTGAGTCCACAGCAGACACTCTGCTGGCTGTTGTATTGGATCCCACGTCGGACATATTATTATTATTATTATTATTATTATTATTATTATTATTATTATTATTATTTAAAACACAACATGTTGAGTCCACAGCAGACACTCTGCTGGCTGTTGTATTGGATCCCACGTCGGACATATTATTATTATTATTATTATTATTATTATTATTATTATTATTTAAAACACAACATGTTGAGTCCACAGCAGACACTCTGCTGGCTGTTGTATTGGATCCCACGTCGGACATATTATTATTATTATTATTATTATTATTATTATTATTATTATTATTATTTAAAACACAACAAGTTGAGCCCACAGCAGACACTCTGCTGGCTGTTGTATTGGATCCCACGTCGGACATATTATTATTATTATTATTATTATTATTATTATTATTATTTAAAACACAACATGTTGAGTCCACAGCAGACACTCTGCTGGCTGTTGTATTGGATCCCACGTCGGACATATTATTATTATTATTATTATTATTATTATTATTATTTAAAACACAACATGTTGAGCCCACAGCAGACACTCTGCTGGCTGTTGTATTGGATCCCACGTCGGACATATTATTATTATTATTATTATTATTATTATTATTATTATTATTATTATTTAAAACACAACATGTTGAGTCCACAGCAGACACTCTGCTGGCTGTTGTATTGGATCCCACGTCGGACATATTATTATTATTATTATTATTATTATTATTATTATTATTATTATTATTTGAAACACAACAAGTTGAGCCCACAGCAGACACTCTGCTGGCTGTTGTATTGGATCCCACGTCAGACATATTATTATTATTATTATTATTATTATTATTATTATTATTATTATTTGAAACACAACAAGTTGAGCCCACAGCAGACACTCTGCTGGCTGTTGTATTGGATCCCACGTCGGACATATTATTATTATTATTATTATTATTATTATTATTATTATTATTATTATTTAAAACACAACATGTTGAGTCCACAGCAGACACTCTGCTGGCTGTTGTATTGGATCCCACGTCGGACATATTATTATTATTATTATTATTATTATTATTATTATTATTATTATTTGAAACACAACAAGTTGAGTCCACAGCAGACACTCTGCTGGCTGTTGTATTGGATCCCACGTCGGACATATTATTATTATTATTATTATTATTATTATTATTATTATTATTATTTGAAACACAACATGTTGAGTCCACAGCAGACACTCTGCTGGCTGTTGTATTGGATCCCACGTCGGACATATTATTATTATTATTATTATTATTATTATTATTATTATTATTATTATTTGAAACACAACATGTTGAGCCCACAGCAGACACTCTGCTGGCTGTTGTATTGGATCCCACGTCGGACATATTATTATTATTATTATTATTATTATTATTATTATTATTTAAAACACAACATGTTGAGTCCACAGCAGACACTCTGCTGGCTGTTGTATTGGATCCCACGTCGGACTTATTATTATTATTATTATTATTATTATTATTATTATTATTTAAAACACAACATGTTGAGTCCACAGCAGACACTCTGCTGGCTGTTGTATTGGATCCCACGTCGGACTTATTATTATTATTATTATTATTATTATTATTATTATTATTATTATTATTTAAAACACAACATGTTGAGCCCACAGCAGACACTCTGCTGGCTGTTGTATTGGATCCCACGTCGGACATATTATTATTATTATTATTATTATTATTATTATTATTATTTAAAACACAACATGTTGAGTCCACAGCAGACACTCTGCTGGCTGTTGTATTGGATCCCACGTCGGACTTATTATTATTATTATTATTATTATTATTATTATTATTATTATTATTTAAAACACAACATGTTGAGCCCACAGCAGACACTCTGCTGGCTGTTGTATTGGATCCCACGTCGGACATATTATTATTATTATTATTATTATTATTATTATTATTATTATTATTTAAAACACAACATGTTGAGTCCACAGCAGACACTCTGCTGGCTGTTGTATTGGATCCCACGTCGGACATATTATTATTATTATTATTATTATTATTATTATTATTATTATTATTATTATTTAAAACACAACAAGTTGAGCCCACAGCAGACACTCTGCTGGCTGTTGTATTGGATCCCACGTCGGACTTATTATTATTATTATTATTATTATTATTATTATTATTATTATTATTTGAAACACAACAAGTTGAGCCCACAGCAGACACTCTGCTGGCTGTTGTATTGGATCCCACGTCGGACATATTATTATTATTATTATTATTATTATTATTATTATTATTATTTAAAACACAACATGTTGAGTCCACAGCAGACACTCTGCTGGCTGTTGTATTGGATCCCACGTCGGACATATTATTATTATTATTATTATTATTATTATTATTATTATTATTATTATTATTTAAAACACAACATGTTGAGTCCACAGCAGACACTCTGCTGGCTGTTGTATTGGATCCCACGTCGGACATATTATTATTATTATTATTATTATTATTATTATTATTATTATTTAAAACACAACATGTTGAGTCCACAGCAGACACTCTGCTGGCTGTTGTATTGGATCCCACGTCGGACATATTATTATTATTATTATTATTATTATTATTATTATTATTATTTAAAACACAACATGTTGAGCCCACAGCAGACACTCTGCTGGCTGTTGTATTGGATCCCACGTCGGACATATTATTATTATTATTATTATTATTATTATTATTATTTAAAACACAACATGTTGAGTCCACAGCAGACACTCTGCTGGCTGTTGTATTGGATCCCACGTCGGACATATTATTATTATTATTATTATTATTATTATTATTATTATTATTATTATTATTTAAAACACAACATGTTGAGTCCACAGCAGACACTCTGCTGGCTGTTGTATTGGATCCCACGTCGGACATATTATTATTATTATTATTATTATTATTATTATTATTATTATTATTATTTAAAACACAACATGTTGAGCCCACAGCAGACACTCTGCTGGCTGTTGTATTGGATCCCACGTCGGACATATTATTATTATTATTATTATTATTATTATTATTATTTAAAACACAACATGTTGAGTCCACAGCAGACACTCTGCTGGCTGTTGTATTGGATCCCACGTCGGACATATTATTATTATTATTATTATTATTATTATTATTATTATTATTATTATTTAAAACACAACATGTTGAGCCCACAGCAGACACTCTGCTGGCTGTTGTATTGGATCCCACGTCGGACATATTATTATTATTATTATTATTATTATTATTATTATTATTATTATTATTTAAAACACAACATGTTGAGCCCACAGCAGACACTCTGCTGGCTGTTGTATTGGATCCCACGTCGGACATATTATTATTATTATTATTATTATTATTATTATTATTATTATTTAAAACACAACATGTTGAGTCCACAGCAGACACTCTGCTGGCTGTTGTATTGGATCCCACGTCGGACATATTATTATTATTATTATTATTATTATTATTATTATTATTATTATTTAAAACACAACATGTTGAGCCCACAGCAGACACTCTGCTGGCTGTTGTATTGGATCCCACGTCGGACATATTATTATTATTATTATTATTATTATTATTATTATTATTATTATTTAAAACACAACATGTTGAGTCCACAGCAGACACTCTGCTGGCTGTTGTATTGGATCCCACGTCGGACATATTATTATTATTATTATTATTATTATTATTATTATTATTATTATTATTTGAAACACAACATGTTGAGTCCACAGCAGACACTCTGCTGGCTGTTGTATTGGATCCCACGTCGGACATATTATTATTATTATTATTATTATTATTATTATTATTATTATTTGAAACACAACAAGTTGAGTCCACAGCAGACACTCTGCTGGCTGTTGTATTGGATCCCACGTCGGACATATTATTATTATTATTATTATTATTATTATTATTATTATTTGAAACACAACAAGTTGAGTCCACAGCAGACACTCTGCTGGCTGTTGTATTGGATCCCACGTCGGACATATTATTATTATTATTATTATTATTATTATTATTATTATTATTATTATTATTTGAAACACAACATGTTGAGTCCACAGCAGACACTCTGCTGGCTGTTGTATTGGATCCCACGTCGGACATATTATTATTATTATTATTATTATTATTATTATTATTATTATTTAAAACACAACATGTTGAGTCCACAGCAGACACTCTGCTGGCTGTTGTATTGGATCCCACGTCGGACATATTATTATTATTATTATTATTATTATTATTATTATTATTATTTAAAACACAACATGTTGAGTCCACAGCAGACACTCTGCTGGCTGTTGTATTGGATCCCACGTCGGACATATTATTATTATTATTATTATTATTATTATTATTATTATTATTATTTGAAACACAACATGTTGAGTCCACAGCAGACACTCTGCTGGCTGTTGTATTGGATCCCACGTCGGACATATTATTATTATTATTATTATTATTATTATTATTATTATTTGAAACACAACAAGTTGAGTCCACAGCAGACACTCTGCTGGCTGTTGTATTGGATCCCACGTCGGACATATTATTATTATTATTATTATTATTATTATTATTATTATTATTATTATTTGAAACACAACATGTTGAGTCCACAGCAGACACTCTGCTGGCTGTTGTATTGGATCCCACGTCGGACATATTATTATTATTATTATTATTATTATTATTATTATTATTATTATTTAAAACACAACATGTTGAGTCCACAGCAGACACTCTGCTGGCTGTTGTATTGGATCCCACGTCGGACATATTATTATTATTATTATTATTATTATTATTATTATTATTATTATTTAAAACACAACATGTTGAGTCCACAGCAGACACTCTGCTGGCTGTTGTATTGGATCCCACGTCGGACATATTATTATTATTATTATTATTATTATTATTATTATTATTATTATTATTTGAAACACAACATGTTGAGTCCACAGCAGACACTCTGCTGGCTGTTGTATTGGATCCCACGTCGGACATATTATTATTATTATTATTATTATTATTATTATTATTATTATTATTTAAAACACAACATGTTGAGTCCACAGCAGACACTCTGCTGGCTGTTGTATTGGATCCCACGTCGGACATATTATTATTATTATTATTATTATTATTATTATTATTATTATTATTTAAAACACAACATGTTGAGTCCACAGCAGACACTCTGCTGGCTGTTGTATTGGATCCCACGTCGGACATATTATTATTATTATTATTATTATTATTATTATTATTATTATTATTATTTAAAACACAACATGTTGAGTCCACAGCAGACACTCTGCTGGCTGTTGTATTGGATCCCACGTCGGACATATTATTATTATTATTATTATTATTATTATTATTTGAAACACAACAAGTTGAGTCCACAGCAGACACTCTGCTGGCTGTTGTATTGGATCCCACGTCGGACATATTATTATTATTATTATTATTATTATTATTATTATTATTATTATTATTTGAAACACAACATGTTGAGTCCACAGCAGACACTCTGCTGGCTGTTGTATTGGATCCCACGTCGGACATATTATTATTATTATTATTATTATTATTATTATTATTATTATTATTTAAAACACAACATGTTGAGTCCACAGCAGACACTCTGCTGGCTGTTGTATTGGATCCCACGTCGGACATATTATTATTATTATTATTATTATTATTATTATTATTATTATTATTATTTAAAACACAACATGTTGAGTCCACAGCAGACACTCTGCTGGCTGTTGTATTGGATCCCACGTCGGACATATTATTATTATTATTATTATTATTATTATTATTATTATTATTATTATTTGAAACACAACATGTTGAGTCCACAGCAGACACTCTGCTGGCTGTTGTATTGGATCCCACGTCGGACATATTATTATTATTATTATTATTATTATTATTATTATTATTTGAAACACAACAAGTTGAGCCCACAGCAGACACTCTGCTGGCTGTTGTATTGGATCCCACGTCGGACATATTATTATTATTATTATTATTATTATTATTATTATTATTATTATTATTTGAAACACAACATGTTGAGCCCACAGCAGACACTCTGCTGGCTGTTGTATTGGATCCCACGTCGGACATATTATTATTATTATTATTATTATTATTATTATTATTATTATTATTTGAAACACAACATGTTGAGTCCACAGCAGACACTCTGCTGGCTGTTGTATTGGATCCCACGTCGGACATATTATTATTATTATTATTATTATTATTATTATTATTATTATTATTATTTGAAACACAACATGTTGAGTCCACAGCAGACACTCTGCTGGCTGTTGTATTGGATCCCACGTCGGACATATTATTATTATTATTATTATTATTATTATTATTATTATTATTATTATTTAAAACACAACATGTTGAGTCCACAGCAGACACTCTGCTGGCTGTTGTATTGGATCCCACGTCGGACATATTATTATTATTATTATTATTATTATTATTATTATTATTATTTAAAACACAACATGTTGAGTCCACAGCAGACACTCTGCTGGCTGTTGTATTGGATCCCACGTCGGACATATTATTATTATTATTATTATTATTATTATTATTATTATTTAAAACACAACATGTTGAGTCCACAGCAGACACTCTGCTGGCTGTTGTATTGGATCCCACGTCGGACATATTATTATTATTATTATTATTATTATTATTATTATTATTATTATTTAAAACACAACATGTTGAGTCCACAGCAGACACTCTGCTGGCTGTTGTATTGGATCCCACGTCGGACATATTATTATTATTATTATTATTATTATTATTATTATTATTATTATTTAAAACACAACATGTTGAGTCCACAGCAGACACTCTGCTGGCTGTTGTATTGGATCCCACGTCGGACATATTATTATTATTATTATTATTATTATTATTATTTGAAACACAACAAGTTGAGCCCACAGCAGACACTCTGCTGGCTGTTGTATTGGATCCCACGTCGGACATATTATTATTATTATTATTATTATTATTATTATTATTATTATTATTATTTAAAACACAACATGTTGAGCCCACAGCAGACACTCTGCTGGCTGTTGTATTGGATCCCACGTCGGACATATTATTATTATTATTATTATTATTATTATTATTATTATTATTTAAAACACAACATGTTGAGTCCGCAGCAGACACTCTGCTGGCTGTTGTATTGGATCCCACGTCGGACATATTATTATTATTATTATTATTATTATTATTATTATTATTATTATTTAAAACACAACATGTTGAGTCCGCAGCAGACACTCTGCTGGCTGTTGTATTGGATCCCACGTCGGACATATTATTATTATTATTATTATTATTATTATTATTATTATTATTATTTAAAACACAACATGTTGAGTCCGCAGCAGACACTCTGCTGGCTGTTGTATTGGATCCCACGTCGGACATATTATTATTATTATTATTATTATTATTATTATTATTATTATTATTATTTAAAACACAACATGTTGAGTCCGCAGCAGACACTCTGCTGGCTGTTGTATTGGATCCCACGTCGGACATATTATTATTATTATTATTATTATTATTATTATTATTATTTAAAACACAACATGTTGAGTCCGCAGCAGACACTCTGCTGGCTGTTGTACTGGATCCCACGTCGGACATATTATTATTATTATTATTATTATTATTATTATTATTATTATTTAAAACACAACATGTTGAGTCCACAGCAGACACTCTGCTGGCTGTTGTATTGGATCCCACGTCGGACATATTATTATTATTATTATTATTATTATTATTATTATTATTATTATTTAAAACACAACATGTTGAGTCCACAGCAGACACTCTGCTGGCTGTTGTATTGGATCCCACGTCGGACATATTATTATTATTATTATTATTATTATTATTATTATTATTATTATTTAAAACACAACATGTTGAGTCCACAGCAGACACTCTGCTGGCTGTTGTATTGGATCCCACGTCGGACATATTATTATTATTATTATTATTATTATTATTATTATTATTATTATTATTATTTAAAACACAACATGTTGAGTCCACAGCAGACACTCTGCTGGCTGTTGTATTGGATCCCACGTCGGACATATTATTATTATTATTATTATTATTATTATTATTATTATTATTTAAAACACAACATGTTGAGTCCACAGCAGACACTCTGCTGGCTGTTGTATTGGATCCCACGTCGGACATATTATTATTATTATTATTATTATTATTATTATTATTATTATTATTATTTAAAACACAACATGTTGAGTCCACAGCAGACACTCTGCTGGCTGTTGTATTGGATCCCACGTCGGACATATTATTATTATTATTATTATTATTATTATTATTATTATTATTATTTAAAACACAACATGTTGAGTCCACAGCAGACACTCTGCTGGCTGTTGTATTGGATCCCACGTCGGACATATTATTATTATTATTATTATTATTATTATTATTATTATTATTTAAAACACAACATGTTGAGTCCACAGCAGACACTCTGCTGGCTGTTGTATTGGATCCCACGTCGGACATATTATTATTATTATTATTATTATTATTATTATTATTATTATTATTTAAAACACAACATGTTGAGTCCACAGCAGACACTCTGCTGGCTGTTGTATTGGATCACACGTCGGACATATTATTATTATTATTATTATTATTATTATTATTATTATTATTATTTAAAACACAACATGTTGAGTCCACAGCAGACACTCTGCTGGCTGTTGTATTGGATCACACGTCAGACACTTCCCAAGTGTCTAGGACTGTGTGATGTATAATGTGTGCAGATCCCAGTAAGGTGGCCTTCTGCAGCTGGCAGGTGGTAATTTTTTAGCGCCGATTGTGTTTAAGTGCAGGCCAAGGTCTTTAGGCACTGCATCCAGTGTGCCGATCACCACTGGGACCACCTTGACTGGCTTGTGCCAGAGTCTTTGTAATTCGATCTTTAAATCCTCATATCGTGTCAGCTTTTCCAGTTGTTTCTCCTCAATCCTGCTGTCACCTGGGATTGCAACATCGACAATCCATACTTTGTTTTTTAACACAATTGTGAGGTCAGGAGTATTGTGTTCCAAAACCCTGGTCTCTTACAACCCTTATTATTATTATTATTATTATTATTATTATTATTATTATTATTATTATTATTAACATTGAGGCTGGGTGGCCATCTGTCAGGGGTGCTTTGCTTGTGCTTTCGGTGCACAAAGGCAGAAGGGGGTTGGACTCAATGGCCCAAAGGGTCTCTTCCAACCCTCTTTTTTATTGTTGTTGTTGTTATTATTGTTGTTATCATTATAATTATTATTAATTATTGCTCGGTGGCCAACTATAGTCCGGCCCTCCAACGGTCCAAAGGATCATGAACTGGCCCCGTGTTTAAAAAGTTTGGGGACCCCTGGTCTATAGGCTCCAGCAGCACTCTCTCCTGACGTTTCGCCCACATCCCCAGAGGTTCTGTTGGAGGTGAGGCAAGTGGAGCGTAGGTATACCTGTGGAATAATGTCCAGGGTGGGAAGCAAGCGTGAATGTTGCATTTAGTAAATACTAGCTGTGCCTGGCCACGCGTTGCTGTGGCAAAGTGGTGGTGGTATTGGTTAAAAATTGTTGTGTAATTTTTATTTGACTTTATTTGTATTTTTTTTAATTAATTTTAATTGCAAGTTATCTTTTTATTTATTATATTTTATTATTTCCTTGTATTATTTTAAGTTATTTTCTGTTATAGTATTTTATTGTATTCATCTTTTAGTGTTTTTAATTATTTTTAGTGTTTATTATTATTTTATATTGGGTTGCTAGGAGACCAAGTTGGAGGAGCTTAGCCTTCTAACTGGCAGCAATTGGATAAAAGCAATTATTCCTCTCCCTCTAATTAGGACTTTATTTTTCTTTCCTTTTTGTTGTATCAACCTAGAGGCATGGATGATGGGCTGTGTTGTCAAATTTCGAGGTTGGGGGCCCTGTAGTTTTGTTCTTTTGTCGGTCGCCGTGATGCCATCACTCTTTTATATATATAGATGACAATAAATAAGGAACACCATTCTAAAAACAGACAAACTCTAGACAACAAACAATCAAGGGCCAGTTAACACCTCTTATACAGAACATACATGCCTCCAGTCCACAAAGGCCAGGCCACCTCTATGCAGGTACCCTCACGGCATGACTGTGCAGCTTCATGGCTACTCAATGCTTCAAGCTTGCTCATTGCAACGTTCACACTTGCTTCAAACAGACAAGGGTCTTTCTCCCACCCTGGATATTATATTCCACCTACATACACACACACTCCACTTGCCTCACTGCCAACATAAATTCTGAAGATGGCAGTAGCCACAGATGCAGGCGAAACATCAGGAGGGAATGCTGCTGGAACACATTGGCCATATAACCCAGAAAACCCGCTTCAACCTAATCAAGTGCCAGTTAACACCTCCCGAAACAGAGGGCATCTCCAGGCAACAACAGCCAGGCTACCTCTATGCAAATGCCCTCACTGATTGACTTTGCAGCTTCATGGCTACACACGCTGTTTGCTAATTGCAACATTCACACTTGTTCAAACCGACAAGGGTTCTTTCTTTCTCATACCCTGGACATTATTCCACAGGTGTGTGTGTGTGTATATATACACACACACCCGTACACATATATGCATATATGTACACTCCACTTGCAGTAGCCACAGATGCAGGTGAAATGTCAGGAGAGAATGCTTCTGGAACCCATTGGCCATATAACCCAGAAAACCCGCTTCAACCTAATCAAGTGCCAGTAAACACCTCCCGAAACAGAGGGCATCTCCAGGCAACAACAGCCAGGCTACCTCTATGCAAATGCCCTCACTGATTGACTTTGCAGCTTCATGGCTACACACGCTGTTTGCTAATTGCAACATTCACACTTGTTCAAACCAACAAGGGTTCTTTCTTTCTCATACCCTGGACATTATTCCACAGGTGTGTGTGTGTGTATATATACACACACACCCGTACACATATATGCATATATGTACACTCCACTTGCAGTAGCCACAGATGCAGGTGAAATGTCAGGAGAGAATGCTTCTGGAACCCATTGGCCATGCAGCCCAGAAAACTCACAGCAACTTAATCAAGTGCCAGTGAACACCTCCCAAAACAGAGGATGCCTCTAGGCAACAACAGCCAGGCTACCTCTATGCAAATGCCCTCACTGATTGACTTTGCAAACTTCATGCCTACTCAATGCTATTCAAGCTTGCTAACTGCAACATTCACAGGGTTGCTGTGAGTTTTCCGGGCTGTATGGGCCATGTTCCAGTAGCATTCCGAACCAAAGCATCCATAGACCGAGCATCGTTCAGTGTCCTTCTTCGGACATACTGTGTTGTGTGCCTGTGAGTGCAAAAGGGGTGCAAGTGATGTGCTTTTGGAGGAGGCGGGGTTGGACTAGATGACCCCCAGGCTGCCTTTGCAGCCCATTTGGGAAAGGATCAGTGCGCAGAGCAGGGCCCGGGTTGCAAGGCAGAGAACACGGCATCTGCATCCATGTGTGTGCAGTGTATGCGCTTGCAATGCGCGGCATGCAAGGGAAGCCCGTCTCGCCTTGACGGAAAACATGGTCAGCTGCTCTTCCACAGGCCCCGAAATAGCCGCCCGTATCTGGGTGAAAGGGCAGGGCAAGGGGGCAGATCACACCGGTTTTGTTCCTGGGTTATTCATACCATGTCCTACTTTTTAAAAATATGGGAAAGTTGATTAAACTGCATAAACTTTGTTTCTGCAAAAGAGAGAGACACACACACATCCGGCAGCACATTTCGCTCTACTTTTGCTACGAATATCCCATCATTGAGTTTAACCTCGTTTGTGCTACAAAAACCCAGTTTCTGGAGCATAACAACTACAGTAGAGTCTCACTTATCCAACATAAACGGGCCAGCAGAATGTTGGATAAGCGAATATGTTGGATAATAAGGAGGCATTAAGGAAAAGCCTGTTACACATCAAATGATTTTACAAATTAAGCACCAAAACATGTTATGCAACAAATTGGACAGAAAAAGTAGTTCAATACACAGTAATGCTATGTAGTGATTACCGTATTTATGAATGTGGCACCAAAATATCATGATGTATTGAAAACATTGACTACAAAAATGCGTTGGATAATCCAGAACGTTGGATAAGCGAGTGTTGGATAAGTGAGACTCTACTGTATTCAAAAACATTTAACTGCTGCATTTCCCACCCTTGTCGATGTATTGAAAACATTGACTACAAAAATGCGTTGGATAATCCAGAACATTGGATAAGCGAGTGTTCGATAAGTGAGACTCTACTGTATTCAAAAACATTTAACTGCTGCATTTCCCACCCTTGTCGATGTATTGAAAACATTGACTACAAAAATGTGTTGGATAATACAGAACGTTGGATAAGCGAATATGTTGGATAATAAGGAGGCATTAAGGAAAAGCCTATTAAACATCAAATTAGGTTATGATTTTACAAATTAAGCACCAAAACATCATGTTTAACAACAAATTGGACAGAAAAAGTACTTCAATATGCAGTAATGCTATGTAGTAATTACTGTATTTACTAATTTAGCACCAAAATATCACGGTGTATTGAAAACATTGACTACAAAAATGGCTTGGATAATCCAGAACATTGGATTAATGAGTGTTGGATAAGTGAGACTCTATGGTACTTTCAAGGTTTGGACCACACAAACAAAAATACAGTAGAGTCTCACTTATCCAACATAAACGGGCCGGCAGAATGTTGGATAAACGAATATGTTGGATAATAAGGAGGCATTAAGGAAAAGCCTATTAAACATCAAATTAGGTTATGATTTTACAAATTAAGCACCAAAACATCATGTTTAACAACAAATTGGACAGAAAAAGTAGTTCAATATTCATTAATGCTATGTAGTAATTACTGTATTT